>NC_081134.1:2985839-3289846 GCF_958295425.1 Solea solea | reverse complement strand
TCCACATGAACACAATGCTTTTGTTTCCATTTCTGGAAGCGCTGCTTGTTCTGCCGTGTACCTGCTCTTTATTTGCACACATAAATCTCTCCCGTGGAGCTCCCTGGCAGAAGCAGCAGACAGCGTTGGCTTCGCTGTTTTGCAATGCAGCTGCGAAGTCTCCACAAAAATGAGACACAGCGGTGCCAAAGCCTTGACGGCATCATCTACCTGGACGACGGGAAGAAATCCCCAGAACGTGAGAAAGAGCAGTTGCTCTCGAGATCACCTTTGGTCTGATCCCCGATCAAACTTTAACGGCCAGATCTTTCCTTCGCTCGGGAAAGTACCTCATCAGGTGAACACGGAGATTCACATGTGTTTAAGTCATCCTCTGACCTAACGTAGGTGTAAAGTTTCTAGCTGTTAGGGGCAAAACCACACACACACACACACACACACAGATAAATGGTGAGTCCAGCTGGAGGCCATTAGTGTTTCTCCAGCCCACAGGAAGTCGGCCATCATTTTAGACTGACAGGTACATGGAAGGATCTCACCGTGTCTCTGTGCTGCTGGTGAATGTTGAAACATCAGCCCTTTTTTTATATCTTTACGGCGTCCTGGCGTTATTCCGATCACCTTGGCAACCAGCTCAAAGGAAACACTCTTTATTAGTTGTGTTTCCATTACAGTTTCTTAGCAAAACAAAAGCGATATTTCTAAGATTTCGACAAAGTATGATTGTTTCCACTGAAGGGTGTTTTGTGTATACAGGAGACAACTCTCGTCTTGTAATGCTGGGATCAGGATTACACGATTTCTCTTGACCTTCAACTTTTGAAGGTCAAGAGAAATGTTTTGAAAAACATTTCATTTATCATGATGAGATTTTAAAGATTGTAAAGTCATCAGATAAAGAACTTGACGTGACTATTTGTACCATTATGGTCGCTGTGTCAGTTGCAGAATTCCATCCATCCATTTTCTACCGATTTATCCTCCACACGAGGGTCACGGGGGAGGATAAATCTCACACTCACACCTATGGTCAATTTAACCTGATCCCCATATTGCATGTTTTTGGACTGTGGGAGGAAACAGGAGAGGAAACAGGAGAGGAAACAGGAGAGGAAACAGGAGAAAACTCCATGCAGAAAGGCCCTCGTTCCAATCGGGTCTTGAACCCGGGTCTCAAACCCGGGTCTTCTTGCTGCAAAGGCGAGATGCAGAATAATCTATTTTAAATACTAGAGTCTCTGCCGGATTTACCCACTTTGCAACGCGACATGTAAAAAAATCTGTGTTTATGAATCCACGTAAAACAGCCCTACTTGATGTAATTGGTATTGTTGTATAGTAATTCATTTAGTCATTTGGCAGTTGTGCAATTTCATGCCGGGAGAGCACCAAGTGAACCGAACTGGGACTGAGTTGAAGTGACATAAAAGAGAAGAGGAGGAGGATAAAGAGCAACGATGGACCAGAGGCTTCAAGTGTGCGTGTGCAGTGTACCTGTGCTACATCATGCACACTTCTGTTCGTCACACCAACCTGAGACACTTCCAGCATCCTTGTAAACATCTGACGCCACACATGGACGGTGCACACACACACACACACACACACACAGTGGAAGAGGTCACGGCTGTCTCTTTGTATTAATTTGCCTGTAAATGCCGGCGTCGCTCACCGGTGCTGAGACCAGAGAAAAGAAAAGAGAGCGAGGGTGGAAGGAGGCTGCTCTTTTCATTACACTATGCTAATGAGAAACCAAATCATTTACATGAATTACCTCATTAATCTGCAATGAAGATTTTCCCAACTTCATTTTAATGCTCGTGAGCCGTGGAGTGTTTGCACCTCTCTGTGCAGCTGACTGGCAGAGACGAGGAAAAGGCAGAGGAGATCACGCGGGTCTGCCGGGCCTGATGATGGAGGAGTATATTGTTTTTCTATAAATTGCACATTCACACGTCGTCGTCGTCGTCATCGTTATCGTCACTGTGTGGACGGTGAAACTACCGTCACAGGCTTTGGGTGCAAATGTCACATCAAATGAAATAACGATCATGTCGATGTAATGTTTTAATTGTGGCTATAACAGGAAACAAGTGTGATTTCTGTTTAAACAGGAAACTGCTGCTAAATCACGTGATGACATGGTGAATTTACAAAAGTTACAAAAAACACATATTTTAGCTTATTTTCAGGATACATTAAGGGTTGCATTATTCTCTGGATCATAACACTGCACCGGTGTAGATATTATTATTATTAATAACATTAATAATAATAAATGTGAATGCAAAACTACACTGAACGTCTGCTGCTGATGACCATTAGCAGATGTTCCGAGTCAGACTCGCAGTGCGTCCCAATAACAGATTACTTCTGCCAAATTGTTATTAAAGCGAGAGATGATTTAATGAACTATTCATGAATAATGAATGCATGAAATGAATATGAAAATGCTGAATGTGAGCTTTGAGGGAAGGTTTAGCAGAAGCTCACACAGCTTGAGACTCACAGAGCACGGACACATTGATGGACGCTGTTTAACGTAATTACAGACTTTTTTTTTTTCCCCAACTGTGAATGAAATGTTCTCTCGTGGAGTCCCAGAATAGATGTACAACGACATTTTGCATAGAAAAATCCATAAAAATCAATAATATGGACAGTTTAGCAGAGTTGACCTCATTAATAATAGAAAGAAAGAGTGAACGGAAGAAAGAGTGAACGGGTCCAGACCATAGACTCTATATAAGTGTGTTTTTTTCATCTGTTTTTCCTCTAAATGGAAACAAAATTCACGTCAAGTTCTATTAAAGAAAATCTGAAATTCAGAGATTGAGATTGGATGAAAAGGCTTTCATTCAATCTAAATTCTTCACTTTTACTTCCTGAGCTGAGCCTCAGTCATGTGATGTTTTTCCACTACACACTTCCAGCACGGCTTGATGTGGCACTTTGCTTTGTACCTGCCTGGTGCTTTTTTTAGTACTTGCTCACACAAGAACTGTAATTCAGTTAAAATGACTTAGAATTCCTGAAAATGTGTGTTAATCTCCAACAATTAGAAAAGGAAATGTCTAAAATCTAGTGGAAAAGTGCCAATGGAAAGCTCTCCGAGTGCTGGTACAAGCATTTGATTGTCATATTCAACTGACAGAGGGTTGCCAGTTCAAAATGACTTTTTTCTTTTTATTTAACCTTTTATTTAATAAGGAAAATCCCATTGAGAGAGTCCTGGCCGGGATAGACCGCAGCAAATAACAAAACACTCAAGTTAAAGACAAATTCTGGAAAAATGCGGTGATTGTGTGAGGAAATCTACGCAGATAGCAGGAATAAGATGATGAAAGAAAAGGACAAATTCACCTGACAACATGAATGATTCAAATGGCTGACAGAGTCCATCCTTAAAAGTCTACCTCGAGATTCTTAACGTTGGGAGGGTGACAATAAACCATGACGCGTCCATTTCATTAAACATGCCAGTGTGAGACTGAACCTCTTGAAAGCCCCCGACGTGCAATTATCTGCAAATGAAATATGCTGTCATGCCATCATCACAACCGCTGGATCGCCCATTCATAATTGAATTCCTTTTATGCACTTCCCGTGTTCGAGGCAAAGGCGGGCGGGACATGAGTGTCTGACCTCGTTGTGGGTCAATAATGACGGGAATGTTTTTCTGCTGTTTCCATGAGTCAAGACAAAAGTAGAGTCATTTTTTCATGAGCTTTTTCTTGGTCACATGATTCCACTTTAGTCTATTAGACGGTAAAGACCGGCAGACTACAGCAGAGGAGGATGAAGGCGGCGGGTTTGAAAAACAGCGACGACAAAATAAAAAAGGTCTGAATATTAAATTAGGCTCGATATGAACTCTCTCTCTCTCTCTCTCTCGCTGTGACTGCTGGATTTCCGGGGGAGCCGTAAAAGCAAAGTGAGGCTGTTTGATCTCGACAAAGTGCAATTAGTGTCAGAACAGTGAGAATTTAAAGGTGGATGGAACCCACTGATCTGAGGACAATGGTGGGCTGAAGGTGTGAGTGTATTTGTGTACAGGAACCTGTCAGGAGCTAATTAGTCGAGATAATGGCAACAGTGCGGTGAAGGCAGCGTAGAAGCACCCGCAGACTTTGTTTGTGTGTGTGTGTGTGTGTGTGTGTTGTGACAGATGTAAGCGGAATAAATTCCACATAACAATGTTAACTTCTTAAAGGAAATGTTCTGCAGTTTATGTGCAACCAGGTCGCCAGGATCTTTGATTTGATGTACACAAGATTTACCGTTTTATGCAGAATTACAAGACGGGGCGTTCATGGACGTTAAAGAGTGGAAAACATTTAAAATTCAAAAGTCCAACCCTCTTTCTTCAGACTTCCCTCCGAAGCTCCGCCTCCAGAGCACAGGAACGCGCAATGAACACAGCATCGGTAACTTTCGGGAACTTTTTTGGATACTTGTTCAAATGACAATGTAATGGCGAAAAACAACAACAACAAATACGTTTTTTTTGGCAGTAGATTTCTTATAAAATGGTCCAGGCAATGATCTCCTACCCCATCTTTAACATACTTTGGAAGTCATTCTGTGAAGTTCAGTGCATTATTAAGAAAAGGCTCCTCTTGTCTTTCTTTGAACACAAGCACGTCTGACTTTCATCTTGAATTCTGTCACCTGGGATGAGTCACAGCGACATCGCACACACACACACAGTGCTGCATGCCCGCCATCCCATCATGCACTGGAGTAGAGGCAGCGGTGATGTCATCGCTGATTGGAAGTCAGACCAGAGCGAGCGAGTGGGCAACAATATCGCATCATACTGCTGAATCCTGCTAATAAGAGGTAATAAGAATAAAACAAACACGTTCCTCTAAGTCGATCAGATCATCACACTTTCCAGATTTATCTTGAAAAAAGTCTGTTTGTGTCTCTTCGTCTTGCGCTAAAAGTCGTAGACGCATAAAAGTTTTTAAATTGTCCTCCAAATCTTCATCTCGATGGTTAATAAATGGAAACCAGAGGGTTTTTCTCAGGTATGAAGTGCTGGATGTTCACAGGTCAGAAGAAGTTTAAACGGAAGAGGAGTTTCCGAGCATGTTTCTTAAAATGGCTGCTGTGGGAATAAGCGGGTCAGCAGGGTCTGCAGCAGCAGGAGACCTTTGTTCCATATGGCATGAGGAGGAGGAGGAGGAGGAGGAGGAGGAGGAGGAGGAGGAGGAGGACTTGTTGGTCACATGACCTCCGTGTGTCCAGAGCTGCAGTGCTGCTGCTGCAACAAATGAGGTCAGACTTCAGGTATGGTGTTGAGCAGCAGGCAACGCCTCAGGGAGACCACCGTGGTTTACACACACACACACACACACACACACACACACACAGACAGACACACACACACACACACACACACACACACACACACAGGGTCCCAGTGGAGATGAAGTGATGCAAAATGACATCAGTGGCTCTCGTTTCTGCATGTGACTCATTACAGCGGTCACTATGGGCCGACCACTGTCACTGCTGAGAGTGAGCAAACAGGCCAGGGGGCGGGGGTGGGGGGTGGAGGTTTTGGTGGGGGCGGGGTTATCGGCGCACACATCACCTGAACTGGACGCAGGTCTCACATGACTGTGATGCGAGCAGGCTGATAATCACAGCACAGGAAATGAATGTTCTGCACAAAGAAGAGGAGGTGAGGGCGATGCTAATACTCACTGTGTGATTCATCTGGAAGATAAGCAGTGTGTGTGTGTGTGTGTGTGTGTGAGCACAGTGTATGTTGTTGTTTTGTCCACCTGAGTCTGGGTTTGATGTTCATGTCCATCTTTAAAGGGGCATTAATCAGTTTTTGGCCACTAGGGGGCAGGGCTTTTACGCCTTTTTAAATAAATATCTAATCCAATTATTTGGACCCACATTGCAATATGATTCATTTTTTCGAATGGTAATTTTTACATAATTATTCTCATTTTCATTTAAATAGCATATTTAAAATGATTACTGTGTGATATTTGTGCAGATTTGGCTTGAAGAAATCGTCACTTGTGTTCGACACGTTGCGATAATAGCGCGAGGCTTCGGCTGACAATATCGGAGGTTCTCAAATATAGGGCTCCAGGACCCCTCAGTCCACAGATAGCTCATAGATTACCAGATAAAAAAAAGTATTTGTCTGATCTTATCAAATTGCTAATAACATCCCGAGAAAAAATGCTATGACTAGATAAAGAGGCTCAAAGGTGAGAAACAAAGATGCTTTCTTCAGTCTGTAGAATATGACGTGATCAGAACAATATTTGATCTAAAATGATCATTTGACACACATTTTGGTGCCTCCTGCAGTTTTGATAACACCTTGATTCATTGTTCAGCCCGACTAGGGGTTTAGGCTTACTCGTCTACAGTTTGATGCTTTTGCTTTTGGACACAAGAATATTCATAACAGCTGGTTACCTCTAATGCTGTCCTGGAATCAAACCCAATGAGCACAGACACAATCTCTAAATGTTAACCTTGTGCTTTTTCCAACATTTCCATTAATAAGTATGCAAAGAAAATGTCAGTATTGTTTTAAAACTATATACCATGCAACCCCATCATCTCATGTTAGCATTAACAGCTACCAATTGATCAAAAAGTCGTTCCGTCAGTCGCTGGAGAGCTTGCGTTAGAATTCTTTGTCTTGTTAGCAGCACAATAGCTGAAGGTCTTGGCAAACGACCATCACCACCTGCTCCCTGTGAGAAACCACAGTCCACGGCAGAGAAAAATTACATATAACACCTTTTAGCGTGTGGAACACTGAGTCTCGCTTTGTGTCATGTGCAGGTGTTTTTTTGTTTGTTTGTTATTTATTAATTTTTCTTAAATCTCCAGTTTGAATTCCAAACTTTTATTTTTTTATTCATATGAAGTTTATAATGGTAAATACAGCTGCCATGATGCTATTTCGTCTGGATCCTCTCATCAGCCACAGGAACCTTGTATACCACGGACGTCACGCTCATGCAGACACTCTCTGACCAACCAGTGGTCTGTTGTCACATTTTAGTATCAGCTCAGCTCACTTGGAACCTCATCAGAGCAGGGACCAAAAAAACAGCAGGTCCCAGGTATGATCACGAATGGGAAAGCAAAAAAAAAACCCTGAATAGAGTCCAGTTGAGCTAGAACTGTATAATGGGAACGCCCCATAAGATAACACGCACATCAAGACACTGGATTCCACCTCATCACTTTACCTATTACCTGTTTCCCTGTGGTGTTTGGACTATGAGCCCACACACACACACTGTACCTGTGTGAGTGATCGGACAGTTGACCCTTGGTTTAAAAGTCAAAACACTGCTCCAGACTTTGTCCTGTCAAACACGCCGCTCTTATCTCAGGAAACAGGATCAGACAAAACTGTCTCAATCAATGTATGATCAATAAAAACTTCGTATCATGATTGGAAACCTGAATGATCAAGTTTTAGGGAAAAAAACCCAAAAACATGTACACACTATCTGAGGCTTTAACACAAACCCTCGATCAATTTTATTTAACTGATCGTTTCCTTTACTCCACGTCCGGGTCCTTCTCTTCATTCATGATGTCACGCAGATACAGACACTGACACAGAGGGGATGAATTAGCTCCCTCTCTCCTCCTGCTTTATGAAGCCAACTTGAGGGCTCGCCATTGTCAGTTCCCCCCAGCCACTCATCCAGTCAAGTGATTTGTATCGTCATTACTCACCCTGACACAAAATTACTTTATTCACCTCTTGGCCACAGGGCTCCCTTTATGGCTACGTGGAGATAGAAGGGCTGAAGTTAATTGATTTGTTTGTAAGGACGAGTTACATGTTTGGTTTAATTAACATATCAGTGTCTCTGTGCCACACCCCCCTCACTTTTCACTCGAGAAGCTTCGGCTAACCTGCGTGAAACAGAAACAGCAGGCGTTCAGCCTGAGAGGACGGCGCTGCATCAAAAGGCCAAACCTATTAAGACCAATATACCGACAGTCACATGAGAGCAAGTATCACATGAGAGCAGGAAAGGTCCTCGTGGGTTGCGGCACATTTGCTACGGGCTCAACATCTTCAGTTAATGTTGTTATTGTGATGTGATACACATTTGAAGCTAGAGCTATAATAGTTTCTCCAACACAGCAATAAAAGTGAAATTCTTATTTCATAGACTGTATATAAACAATGGATTTAGTCTCTGGGTCCAGAAAATGAAGCCACCTAATGCGGCTTTTCCATCTGCATGGTCCTGGCACGACTCGACTCGCAAACAAATCCTTTTAATGAACTGATTCTAATGATTCAGTACAAAGAAAAACAACTGCTTTACAAGTCACTGGTTTGTGTTTGTGTGTGTCACGTGCAGCCGTGCTGGGATGACTCCGCCCACATTGAGGAGCTAATATACTGTATATATTGTATAACGGAAAAACAACCAAACCGTGTAGAGTTGTGCGTAGCCGAGGTGAGGCAGTACTATGTAGTGGAAAAGCACCAACAGAAGTGTCAACAGGTTCTGCTGCTGTATCCTCCACATGTGGGTCACAGGGGTTGCTGGTGCCAATCTCAGCTGACATAGGGTGAAAGGCAGGACACAGGTCACCAGTCCATCACAGGGTCCAATATGACCCTTTTCCACTATGGTCCCAGCTCGCCTCACCTCACCACGGCATGGTTTAGGTTGGTTTTCCACTACAAAATAGTACCTACTCAACGTGGGCGGAGTCATCATCATCGTCTCATCGATCACCGTCGATTTAGAGTGTCCTATTTGCCTAATCCCCAAATCTCCATGTTTTTAGACTGTGGGAGGAAACTGGAGAACCTGGAGAAAACCCACGCACACATGGGGAGAACATGCAAACAGGGGGCAAATCTATTAGTTTACAAATATACATTTAACTTACACACTTAATGTCAAAGGAGAGTTTTATTTTTAGTCTCTGAAAACGTCTTGGTCCCAAATAGAGGACAAAGCCCAGCATGTATTGGGACATAAAAACCTTTGATTGACAAATAGGCCGTCCAAATAGGTGCACGTTTGCAGGTGAAGGTGGGCGTGTGCTTCCTTATGTTCGTATTTTGTCATGTTTTCTTGTTATATGTTCATTTGTTTAGAGGCTCATCGCGCGCTTGATGGGAGATTTTCTGTTTAATTCCGTGTTGTTTCAGACGTTAAACGGAGACTCCCTCCGAAAGCATCTGTGGTGTGAAAAGAGAGTGACACCACCAGTTTTATACAGACAATATATAAGATGTGATTTAATCTTTAGAATAAGGTCTAATCGTTAGAGGGTCAGAGATGAAATACTCAGCCATGGCAATGACTTTTTATTTAACTCATAATAATCTAAGAGTGGACCTGGAAACAAAGTGAAAATTGTAAGTAATGTGGTTCTTACACGAGCAGGTTCAGAGGTTAATCCGATTCAGCTTCAGCCTTGAAGGTAAGGAACCCCCTGCTTCACGCAGGACAAAAGAAACTGCTGATGAAGAAATAAAGAGACATTTGGCCTGAGGCTACGCTGCTCATCAAAGAACAACACTCACAGTCCATTGAGTTCTCATGGAGAAGGATCTCCAGCAGAAATACAAATGAATTTACCAAAGAGAGGAGGCTAAAAAACAAGCCTCCAAACCTGCAGTGAGCCTAATATTCATGTCAATGCAGAATTAGCATTGCATAATGGCGTCCATTTCCCCTTACACTTCCCCCGGCAGCAGGGCAGCAATCACCTGTAGAGATGTTGTCATGTAGTAAAAGCAGCAGCCCTCCCTCACACAGGAGAGGATTCTGTAGCCCTTCATATCCTGTCAGCGGGAGATTCAATTAAAGCATTACTGTTGTTGTGGTGGTGAAGGAGGAGATGATCACAGATGATCCGTTTTCTCTAAGTCTCAACTTTCATTTAATGAACTGCAGACAGATTTGCAAACAAATAAATAATAATAAATCAAAACATGGCACAATGTCTACGTCCTGCAGAATCTCTTAAATCAAAGAAGGGACGCAACTAACAATTATTATCATACTCGTTTACTCGTTTGACTGGTGTTTCCCAAATGTCAAAATGACGATGTGTCTTATCTTTTAATGATTTCTTTGCCAATGGAGCAATGAAACCACAAAATATAGTCATTTAAGAAGTAGAAAAATCAGAAATCAAGTTATAATTATTAAAAAAGCTTGAATAATACGATTTATTAAGTAATCGATTAATAATTTACTGGATGACTGCATGAATTTACACTTCCCAACATTTTCCACTGTGTTTGCCCTGCAGATGTTTGTTTTTGCATTTCTTTTGCTGGTTCTATTTGGAATAGTACCAGTTTGACACTTGCTAATGCTTGCTGACATGAGGACAATGTGTTGACTTGAGGGATGATGTGTTTTTAAAACTTTTTGACATTGTTGCCCTTCTACTGCCCTGTACTTTGCATATTTAGTGCACAGACTCAAGTATATCCACGGCATAGAAGCTCAACTTGGAACTTCAGGAAGCAAAAACACAACATGTAACACAGTGGTATCTGAGAAAATGTTGTGCTCTCAAAGTAATACCATTATCGCCGTTAAATACTTAATATTAAATACTACGTTAAACACTAAAACACAGTGGTGTAAATAGGTCGAGCATAGTCAGCTACAGACTTTTCACAGGAGGCAGATTTATTCCCAATAAGATTATTTGATCTCTCATCGTCCTCCCCTTCCTCACATATACTTCACACACTGGTGTAGTGACATAAGATTAAGATGGAGCGAGCGATAAGGTGACTCAGCCCCAGTCCACACATATTATTTTGGATTTTCCTCCAAGTACCACAAGAGGAAGCTTGCGTACCGCTGGTGGTACACGTACCACAGTTTGAGAACTGTTTTTTGGAAGTACTGTACTTTGCTACGTTTTCACACACATCCGGTAAAAAAAAGTTGACCTGAGTTTGAATTAAAAAAGGAAAATAAAGACAAGAAAACATTCAAGCACTGGAAACTTTGGCAGGGAACGATGTGGACAGGTGAACGATGAGGACAGGTGAATGATGATGAGGACAGGTGAACGATGATGAGTACAGGTGAACGATGAGGATAGGTGAATGATGAGGACAGGTGAACGATGAGGACAGGTGAACAATGATGAGGATAGATGAACAATGAGGATAGCTGAGCGATGAGGACAGCTGAGCGATGAGGACAGGTGAATGATGAGGACAGGTGAACAATGATGAGGACAGGTGAACTATGAGGACAGGTGAACGATGATGAGGACAGGTGAACGATGAGGATAGGTGAACAATGATGAGGACAGATGAACGATGAGAACAGCTGAGCGATAATGAGGACAGGTGAACGATGAGGATAGGTGAATGATGAGGACAGGTGAACCATGAGGACAGGTGAACCATGAGGACAGGTGAACAATGATGAGGACAGATGAACGATGAGTACAGCTGAGTGATGAGGACAGGTGAACGATGATGAGGACAGGTGAGCGATGAGGATAGGTGAACGATGAGGACAGGTGAATTGACTTTAATTAAGGTCCCAGAGTGAGTGAGAAAGTTAAAGCATCTGTGACCTTTGACCCATGTTGACTGATACATTATGTGTTTACATATTTTATTTTGTCAGCACTTTAATTTGTAAAGGTTTGCCTTTAATTAAAATCAATTTATGTGAGGTTTGTGTCCCCATGTCCTTTTTGCACAACACAAGAAAGAACCTTGTTAAAAAAAGTCACTTTTACTCAGAGTAAACAAGTCACTACTTTACTTTAACTTAACTGTACTAAAGTAAAATGTTATCAAAATAGTGGTACTTTTACTTGAGTAGAATATTTCAGGACTCTTTCCACCTCTGCCTACTGCGAAGCATTTGCCCTCATGTGTCCATACCAGGCGTCTGAATCCAGCACAGGGACAATGAATCACCTTTGAACAATTCATATAATCTCACACTTTCTGTCCCTGTTAATCCCGTGCAGGCTAATTTCAAACCCCCGCTCCTGTCCTCCACACAGTGCCAGAATGCTCGGAGGAGGTTTGCTGGTTGCTTGTCGTTGCACCTGGTGTGTCTGAGCTGGAAATCCGATCGTCGGCAGGTACAAGAATAGCTCGTCGGGTCTGTGAAGTCCTCTCTACCCTGACCTGCTGTGAACTGTCATTGAACTTCTGTCCTCGCCGGGGACAAAGCGGTGCTTCGTGTGTGTGTGTGTGTGTGTGTGTGTGTGTGTGAGCATGTATTTCTGGACTTGCGGCTCAAAAGTTGGTGACATTGTGATGATGACTGATTGTTTTCCTTTAAAAAGGTGTCACATGTTGGATTTTAACACCAATATATCAACAGATTAAATGTCTCACGTGCAAATAAACAAACAAAGCCATCTGCTGTGATTGCCTGCTCTTTTTTTATATTCATCTGCTTACCTGTGCACTGTTCCCACTCAATGGAAGTTCCCCGCCTATACCTGTACACCTGCTCCTCACCTGCTCCCTCACCTGCTCCCTGCTAATTATAGTATACCAGCCTCTTTTTCTCCAGTTGCTTTTTATGTTCCTCTTTGTGCTACTCATGCCGGGCATTTATGTCATCTGTACCTGCCTGATTACCTGTTCATTCATATTATGCGAGGGAGGGAACGGTGATTTGTACATCTTTATTCTCATTTTCATTTGAAAAACATATTTAAAATGATGCCTGTGTGACATTTGTTCAGATCTGTGAGAAGCAAAGATGTTCTCCTCAGTCTGTGGAATAAGATGGGCATAGGTCAAGACAGTAATTCATCTAAACTGATATTTTGACACACATTTTGGTCTCCTGCTATTTGAAAACTGCAGTAGGCTGTATTGCAATTTCAGTAAAAATGCAATCAATTAATTGTTCAGCCCTAGATATAGTTTTATACCTGAAAGGAATACTTGAGTAAAAGTATCTTACCAGAAAATTACTTTTTTTTTTTTTTTACAATATTTACTTAAGTAAAAGTCTATAAAAGGTAATACTTAAGTATAAGACATTTACTGTACTCAAGTATCAAAAGTAATTTTCTCACTTACTCAAGTTTTAGAAGTAAAGGTATTAAAAAAGTGGTTGTGGGTTCAGTTCGTAGCTCACACTATACACAGTTACATTAATGTTTTAGTCAAAAACAAAAAAACATTGTTTGTCTTTCTGTATCTAATTTAATATTTAATTTTTTAATATTTAATATTTCAATCTCAAGGTTGTTGGTCTTTTTTACTTGGTTACATAAAATGAAATACATTTAAACTGTAGTTGCTCATCTCACATAAAAGTCAAATACTAGCTCTATCTCTCTCTCTACTGAGGACCTTTACTTGTAGAACTTATTTTACAAAGACAGTGAAGCTGTTGCAGATCATTTCTTTATTAGACAAAAGACAAGACGTTACCAAAGACATAATAAGACAATCAAATTGAGTGAATGTGATGTGTAAGTGTGTCATGTTTGAGCTGTTTATTTCTTCTTTTTTTGGGAGAACACATATATTTGTTACACGGTTAGAGAATCTAACTGTCATGTCTTTGAAATGACTCAGCACAAATGTGTTGTTAACAGATTCTAAAATGACTGTATCTGACTAATATCAGTATCAGTAGTATATTCAAGTTTGTGATATCAGACACAAAAAAGTGGTCCATCCCTATTATGATAATAATAATAATAGTAATAATAATAATAATAATAATAATAAATAATAAATAATAATATAATGATAATAATAATGTTATTAGGCTTATAGTTTGTTATCAATACTTCCACTCCAAAACAAATTGTAATTTCACTATACTAGGAAGATAAAAGAAAACTCTTTCAGTTTGTGTTCCATGTTTTCCCTCATAAATTATATTTTCTTTAGAATAAGAAGGCAAAAGTAACAAATACATACAAATAAAGACTTTCCAAAACTTTCCAAAAACCTCATCACCTCCTGAGACATTTGCTGAGACTCTGTAATAAACAATGTGACACCATAATAAACAAAGAAATGTCATGTAAATAAGATCAATTGATGACATTTTTCTATCAGAATTAGATATTTTTGATTGGATAGTTAGCATTTTATTATAAAAACAGTTTTAGACCACTTTTACTTCATTGTTATTATTATTTTCTTGCTGTATAAGCACCACATTTTTTTTAACTTTAGTTATTCTCTCTAGTTACAGTTCTACTTTTCCACCTGCAGATAAACACCTTGCAGTTAAGTTTTTACTTTGGCCAGAGGAGGAGGAGCAGCAGGAGGTGGAGGAGGAGCAGCAGGAGGAGGGACAGTGTGTGGACACCACACAGTCATGTCCGGCCAGTAGGAGGGGCCATGGGCTGAGGTGTTTGAGAAGGTGATGCCGTAAAAGCGGCCAGTGTGTCGCAAACCAGGTGTTCCTGGCTGGGGGAAGGTGATGTCGTAAAGCGGACAGGGGTAGGGAGGGGTGAGAAGGGGTGAGGACAGGAGGGAGGGAGGGAGGAGGAAGGAGAGACGGGAGGAGGAGGGGGGGAGGTGACTAGCGAGCGGCTGCGTTTCAGACTCAGCGAGAGGATCATGGCGGATGGCCCCAGGTGTAAGCGCAGGAAACAGGCGAACCCGAAGAGGAGCAGCGGTAAGTGGAACTCCGCTGTAACCGCCGCTGAGCGGTCCGGCCGGGCTGCCGGAGAGCTTTTTGCCTCGGTCAACTCCTTGTGGAGACTTTTTGGAGTGAGTTAGAGCGCGTTTCGGGGAGTTTTGTGGGAGTGTTGGTGCGTTCACGTCCCAGTATAGTGGTGTACCGTTATACCTGGCTGGCGGCTCGCTCTCCGCCTAGCGGTGCATGGGGCCGCCTGACTTAGTGGACCGTTATCCGGCTATAATAAGAAACCGATGAGCGCGTCATGCCCGTTTGTGTTTTCTACCCTATTCCACTTTTGCCCCTTCTTTGTTTCTTTACTTTTGTGCCACTTTCCCACCCTCAGCAACTGTTGGCGGCAGGATGCGGGGCTTTCTCATAACAACGTGGCCCGTTGAGCGCAGTTTTGTAGTTCAGTGGATGAAATCTTTCAGGGCGAGGTTGTTTCGGGATTTACTTTGGTGCTAACTTGCTGCTCACTCGGCCCCGAACGGTTCGGTTGCTCGCTGTTGTTCGGACTACATCAACTTTGGCTGCTTGTTTGGACGATTTGACGGCGAATCGCGCCGTTGATGCGAGAAGCGCTGGATATTGTGTATGGGGTTTGGTCGTGCTCACTTCTCCTGGTGATGGCAAAGAGATAGGATGTTTATTTTATCTCCGCTGCACCCCTCCCTTGCCGCAACGGCAACGGCACATGTTCCCCTCGTTAAGGTAAGACTGGGAAATGTATTGTATATTATGGTAAAGTGGATTTAGCACACTTACGTTCACGCTTGCTCGCGTTTCCTTTTTATCTGCACCAGTTCGCCTTCATAAAGCTGCCGTATTTTGTTACTCGGCGTGGTTTTTGTTGTTGAAACCGTTGCAAACGGCTCCCTTTGCACGTGCTCGACTGTCGCACCTGTGTTGTCGGGCTTGAAATACTCCAAATACTGCGTATGCTTTTCACTTAATGGTACTTGTTCATGTAATAATCCTATAATATCACATAGGCTGCGAGCAGTTTATTTCTATAATAGAGGTTTTCAGTGTGTTGTGCTACTTCCCCACTCATTTAGACGCATTTGGAGTCCACCTGTTATCATTTAAACTGTATTAAAACGCAACTTTAAACGCAGGCTGGTGCAATACCTTTAAATTCAGGCGAATTTTGAGAGGAGCAGTCCCTCATTGGACGGTTTCTTACCTGTACTCCCCTCTCTCGTCGCATCTACCAATTAAAAAGAAGTAAACCACATATCCAGTATTATACGGACGGACACCGTTATCAGGTTTGGTGTGTGAGCCGAGGGGCAGGAAAGCACCTTTTCTTTTTTCCTCCTCCTGCTGCTGACGACACGACGGTGACTCTGTGCGTCCGTACAGGAGCCACCATCATCATCACCACCGCCACCACTACCATCATCATCATCATCATCGTCATGTTTACCTGAACGCGGATAACGGGGGCTGTGGAAAAATGGCCTGGACATAAACACAAATAATAATAAAACACCTGCGGCTCTCGAACAGGATCTGCTCGTCGTTTTTTTTTTTTTTTTTGAGTGTGTAAAGTCTCCGCGTCGCGTGGAGCCCGGAAAACCCGCTCCAAATGTCAACTTGTGCAGGTAGAGAGATGATTTTTGTAGTTCTTCTTCTCCTCTCCTCTCTCCTCTCCTCCACCGTTCACCCACGCCAGCTTCGCATGGATGCTCTCATCCTCCCCTCCATTCTCGCGGGATTTATCCGCACGCATTTCTGACCCACTTGTGCATGTTTTTATCATCTTTTGTGTATATATTTTTGGTTTAATGTTGGCTCGTTTGGTTGAGTGCACCCTGCAGCTGCGTGTGTGTGTGTGTGTGTGTGTGTGCCCAGGAAAACGAGCGCTGCGTGAGGCGCTTATTCCCTCTGTTATTCCCACCCTGCCTGCGCATTAACAGCGTCAAACCCCCTGGTTTCCATCTATTGTGTTGCGGTAAATCGTTATAGAATTTCCTGAGCGCTGTGTGCGCGGAAGGGAATGGCGATGAGAAGCATCACTGCAGTGGAGTGAAGGCGGGGTTGCTGCTTTTTCTCCTCCGGGCTGGAGACGAGCAGGTCCAGCCAGGTACACACGCAAGGTGATGCAACACCTATGAAGGTGCATTTACATCCATTTAGCCGTGTTTTTCTTACTGTGTGGGACGCAAACACCTCATGATGCACCTTATTTAAAAAAAAAGAAGCAAAAAATGATATCACTATGCAGAAATAAACGTGATTCAGTGCAAACAGCTGATCTGCGTGTCCCTTTCAACCTGCCTCACTTTCGACTAGTGTCGCATTTAATGAATATTTCCGTCATCTGTTATTCTTAAAATGATCTTCATGATCAAGCAAGCAGTCGTTTGGTCCATACAATGACAAAAAAATGAATCCAAATCCAAAGAAATTCACATTGTTTTGTCATATAGAGCAAAGAAGCCGCACGGCAGGGATCTCACACTCAAATTTTGTCAGTCAAAAGAAAGAAAAGTGCAACTTTTTGAGGAAAAAGACATCAAAATTATAATATATATGATGATATTTCACATCATTTCAGAATAAAAGTGTTTGTTTTGATGTGGGACGATACACAGGTCACAATGTAAATGTATTTATGAAGCAAAATGTGTATATTAATAAACAAAATAGAGAAATAACTTTATTTATCATGTGATATTAAGTGGTGGGCCACATGAAATTGACCATGAGTTTAAAGTATATTCATTTTAGGGCTGCCATTTAACTACGTGGGTTTTTTTCAATAATTAAAACAAGCTTTCTGATTTTTCAGCTTCTTAAATGTGAATATTTTCTGGTTTCATTGCTCCATTTGACAGATATTTTGGTTTGCGGATTAAACGAGATGTCTGAGAACGTCACCATTTCCAGGTTTGGGAAACACAGATCAACATTTTCATTTTATGGACTAAACGATTACTTGAACCTTGAAAAATGCTGATCGTAATCAGATTTTTGAAGCAGTTAGTCAAGGTTTCAAACTTCTTTTATGGCCTGAAAACAACAAACACTTGTTAAACAGAGGTAACACGTTCACAGTGATGACCTGTCTTTGTTCCAGAGGTGCTTTGACATTATGTCAGTATGTATTGTTATTTAATTCTTGCCCAGCCCTATTCAGACCTGTACTCTTTTTTTAACAGTTTTCATCCATGTGATGCAAACCACTCGACCTCTTTGAATGACAAAAGAAGCTCATGCATGTGACAAACATGAGCCTGTGCTAATGCACCGTAACCACCACTATCAGTGTCACAAATGCTTTAATTAGTGCTCGTTGTCACCTTGACAATTCACATACAAATTTCCTTAATTTTATTAATTGCATATATATATATATATATACACGTATATATGTGTATGTGTATATATACATATACATATACATATACATATACACATACACATATATATATATATATATATACATATATACATATAGCGTTAGACAATATTGAAAACATGCTCAAGATGACAAATTTCCTGTTTTGACAGACACTATTTTGTTTTTGTTGTCGTTTTTGTATTAAAAAACGACAACGACAAATATTTGAGAAGCCAGAACCAGACATAGTTTTCCATTATTATCGTTATTGCTTAAAAAACGTTGCTGCCTGCACAACACAAACACCGAGCCACAGTTAGCTCCAGAGCTAATGAGCTGCTACAGTCCCAGGGACATATTTCCTGACCTCACTTGAGAGTTTTCTTGTTTGTTATGGATTAGAGCTGTAAGTAATGATTATTTTCATTATCAGTTTCTCTAATGACTGTGTGCTGTAAGTAATCCCTTTGTGGAGAGTTTAGGATAATCTGACATCCTTTCTGGTGCGATTTAAAGTTTCAGGGCTGAAGACAAATGCGTTTTAAAGATAAACATTGTTTGTGTTCTTGTGTTACACACCATGAAATAATACACCGGAATGTGAGCAACAGCTCAGACTTTGATTTGTCATTTGACTTTTTTTTTTTTTAACAGCATCTCTGACAGTCAGGTGTCAACATCCATCTCTTCAAACACATCAACCCTTGTGCCGTGGAGTCGTTTTCCTGTAGTTTGATCTCATTCTTAATGAGTCACATTGGAGTTTGTTTTTCATTTTCTGGTGTCGCCGCACCGTTAGCCCGTGCAACTCAAACTGAAATGTTACCGTTCTTGCCCGTCTCGTCACACACACACACACACTCTAACCTGCCTGGTATTAATGATAGTTGACAGTTAGTTGGCCTCGCTCTCCTTACTTATAGAGATGATTTCCCACTGGGCAGCAACTGTAAACATGCCAGTATAAAAGCGTAGCAAATGAGTGTCATCTGGTTATTGGCCTGCAGAGATGCCCCGAAAGCTTTCACTTCTTCCCTGACTTGTTTTTTTGTTGCATAAATTAAACATTAATTTGAAGCTGTAGGGATCTTAAGTTGTTTTCTGAAACACTTTAAGTCTTATTCGATGAACTCCTCTGGTTCGGATGCTTCAGTGTGTTTCCGCCGTCTTTTGTGTGACGTGTCCCCGGCTTTGAATGACTCACGTCTCTGTATCTTCTCTAAACACGAGGCCATCAGCGCGTTATACGCTTTGACAGTAGAGGTCGACCTGTATGAGTTTTTCTATGATTTATACTCATGCCGGTCTTCCGATGACGTTGATGCGTTTGGACCGAGATGTTTGGCTGATTTTCTTGTCTTCTCCCCGTTTATCTGATAAAATATCACCGTGAAATAATTGCAAATGATAAATACAATGGTTTTAATTAACTTAAATAAAGAGTTATTATACAGCAGGGATACACAGTACATTATGTGTATCAAAAAGCTCAACTTTGGCCCATAAACCGATGTTTAAAAAACAAAGTTTCAGTGACTCTGCAGCATTTATCAAGATTTGGACAACCTAAACGTGTAAACATGCAGAAATAATACTCTGCCTCTTCGCCATCTTTGTATGTGACGCCGCGTCAGGAACACGTCGTAGGAGGAAAATAGAACAAATTCTAGCGCGCTAGACTTCTTGTCCGGGTGTCCCAGACGCCAAATCTCTGTTCTTCAATTACGTGACACTACACTTCGTTCATAACTAACTTTACCGCGACCAAATCGCATGGAAATGGACCTGGATTTGTGTGGTCTGATCCTGGGATTAATGCACACCGTTAATGCACGTGACTTCACAGCAACCTTGAGAAGAGTTCACCGCTGAAGCAGAGAAACATGACAGAGAAAGTGCAGCTATAACTCACAGTTCCACCACAGAAGACGACTCCCGGTGTTGTGGAGGACGAGCTGAGCATGTGTGATACATACAGTCAAAAAGCAAACAGTCAGTTATTCAGTGTGTGTCAGGTGTCAGCTCTCCACGCAGGCTGCTTGCTGCTGCTTTGTCATCCAACTACTTTCCTCTCACTTTTACGTGTTACGTGTGTGTGTGTGTGTGTGTGTGTGTGTGTGCGCTCTCAGCTGGACTGTAATCCAACACAGCAATTTAGTGACTCCAGGACTGTGGCCTGGTGTTAACATACCTCTGACAGGATAAACACAGAGCGGCGTACTCTCTTGTACATGGACGACAGCCAGTGCTCGGCCTTTAGCAGCGCGTCTCCGGATTTACATGCTACTATATATACAAATATGTCTCTAAGTGTCGTGTTTGAAGCCGCTTTCATTGACATACTACATTTGTTGATAATGTGAAAAGGCTTTGAAGGACTGTTTAATAGTACCACTCTGTCTCTCTCTCTCTGTGGTGAGAGGCTTTTTTTCGTTTTGCTGTTGTTTGATTGCAGATGAGCAGCATTTCCTCTGCGTCTCTGTTGTCAAAGCTATGGCTCATTTTACCCAGCTCATATCTCATAGCCTCAGCGGTGTGTGTCACTGCGTCTTTTGAAGTGTAACACTTTTGCGGTGGGACTCGAAACCTTGTACAGTCACACTTTCTTAAAGGAAATAGGGTCCAGTAATTAACAGCTTCAGCGTCACTGCATGTTGTAATTTTCCCCCACATTTAAAAAACGTTATATTCATGTTCGGGCCCCTGTTTGCGTCGGTGGGAAAGCAAAGCGCAGGCGAACACGCTCAGTTCTTCAGAATTGCGATAGCGCTCACTCTGTATTTTTATTTCATCATTCGGATCACTTGAAAGATCGATTGAGGGAGGGGCTAAAGGTGTTGGTGGTGTTTTCTTCTTCCTCCCACTCGCAATGGAAATTGTGCTAATCTGCTGTTTTCTCTTCCTCTGAGAATAACCTCTTTTTTTTTTTTTTTGCGTAAAAGATTATTCACGGTACAAAGCAGAGGACTCATGTGTGCGTCCTCCTCCCCGTTAACACGAAATATTCCTCACACATAGACCGGATTCGTCCCGCTACACTATAATTAAGATCAAATTATAGATGCTACGTACAAATATATTCAATCATTCTCACGAGCGAACGCTGTTATTCACTCTCACACACTCGCGCTGCTTTTATCTCCATGTTCTTTCCCACATATTGTTTTATGGAAGATTAATCTTTTTTTATTTATACCTTCAGGGCTTTGCCACACAAGTGAGTGTTTGTGCACATGTTCACCTTTGTTGTCGGTCAGTCAGGGAAGCGTCAGAGGAAAGTGGTCCAGAGTGGCATTAGTCATGGTTGTGGTCAACAGTAGCGGTTAATTGATCCGTGACAATCGGTCATTCGTGTTACCTTCTCCTTGTACGTGTGTGCGTGTGTGTGTGTGTGTGTGTTGGGCCTGTGGAATGACAAAGCACTACAGGATGTCTTTAGCAAGTCACCATTAACTCCTCCCATTGCCTTTTATGGTTCTCGGGGGGGTGGGGGGGGGGGGGAGTAAGAGAACTGCTGCTACTGCTGTGACTAATATGTGTGTGTGTTCCCTTGCATGACTAAGAGAGAGAGTGTGTGTGTGTGTGTGTGTGCATCAAGGTGGGAAACTGCTACTTTCCTCGAGGCTTTGCATAACAACACACACAGTCGTCCTTGTTTGGATTTACATACATTAACATGTTGCCGGGGCTTCAGTCAGGTGACGTCACCTTTGACAGATGTTGACAGAAGCTGATCCCACTTGTGCACGAGAGCAGATATTATTTAAGTGCGGTCCATAAATCTATTAGTAATGGGAGTTATGTCACTTTTAATGTTGTTGTTTTTACAGTTTGTGGACCAAACTAAATATTTGAGGACGTCCTCATTGGACTAACGCTTTGATTGTAGATATGATTGCGACCAGCAGCCCTACGTCGCAGTGATGGATTCTGGACAGTTGCTCTTGAGCAAGTCAATAATACTCAATACAAAATCTATTTTTAGTGGAGGTGGGAAGGAAGTAATGTAAAACGTATTGTCTTTGAAGGGTAGGTTGAATATGTCCACATGTAAAGCTGCAGCTTTGATGGCAGTTGATGGAATGACCCCCCCCCCTCCTCCTCCTCCACCTAGACCACATGGTTCTCCACATGGAGGTCAGAGGTCAATGGAGCAGCCCCCGAGCTGTGTTGCACCACAAAACACAAGAGCCACATGTGCTGCGAGGCTCTGTTTTTGTGGACGGCATGTGGATGTGGTTTTGCTTGTGTTTGACACAAAATTACACAAGAAAAATAAAACCTTACGTACATTTTCATGAGCAGCAGCTACTCTGTGACTGCACCTCTGCATACCGATAATAGTTTAGGAGTGTACATTTACTAAACTGGGTAAAAGTGAAGACAAGAACATCGCTCGCAAAAGGGAGAGGATGTTTTGCTTTTCTGTGTCCGAGCAAAATGTGTTCTTTTTCCTGTTGTGAATGTGTAACGCGACTCAAAGTCCTGCATTTAGATGCTGTTATAAGTTTTAAGATCATCTATTTATTCCTGGATCAGTAGAAAACATTCCTTCCCACTTGATACTGTAATTTAATTAAATGTTATTCTCTATTTAAAGCTGCTTTGCTTTTAGAAAATCTGCATATGAGGAAAGGTGCCGTGCTAAGGACGCGGAGCTTAGACGTTTTTCTCTGCTGTGTTCAATCAAAGTCAAATGATGTGATGAAGACTCACTTCTACCTACGTGCAGGAAAAAAAATGGGGAACCAGAAGTGAAATTTACCTCCAGCACCACTGGTGCATAAAATCTTAGAGGAACTGCCAAACTCACACCTTCTTCTCTTATAAGGTGGCCTAACCCATTTCCTCATGCAACCTGCTTTTTCTGGTGCACTTCATCATCCTCATTCACCCACCTGAATATTCATGTATTCGAGAGGCTCCCTAAACAGCTAACGGCTAAAACTTTAATCTGTTCTCAAAAGCTGAGCTGCGAAAGACAACCTGTGGTGCAGGGACACGCTTTATTCTGCTGCTGCTGCTGCTGATGCTGCTGCTGCTGCTGCCGATCAGCATCCAACCTCAGATCGTGCCTTAAAAAATGTGTGCATCCGTGCCGTGAGTTTGTATATGTGTTTGGGTTGCACGTTTGTGTGATTGTGGGGGTTATGTGCACATGCAGGCCAGTGTGTGTCTAAAGAAAGAGCCTCATTCAAAGTCCTGTGTGTCTGTGGGAGAGGGGGAGCACTCTTTTCACACTCAGCTGGTGGGAAACTCCTCACCCTCTCCTTTGGTGCTGCCACAATTTGCATAACCCGCCATCCTCCACTTTCTTTTTTTCTCTTCTGCTACCTGAGAAACAGAACACAGGGCCGGCGGTGGCGGCAGGGTCATGTCAGCCAAAAATGCAGCCCAGAGCCGGTGCCTGCCTCCAGGCACGACGCTGACCCACAGCTGAGGTGCTGTGGAGCTTAAGAATCGGTCCAGATGTAAATCCGCGTGCGTGTTAGTTAGTGAAGAACAGATCTTGCCACACTTTGATTTGCTTCCATTTAAAATGGGGACAGATCTCAAAGGTAAAGCAGAGAGAAGCAGGTGTGGTATATTAAAAAAAGAAAAAGGAAATAAATGCATTTGAAATGAAAATGAAAGTGGAGCTGAGAATAGAAACTGAAAAGAGTTAAAACTAGATTATGTGTGTGGGCCATGGCCCCCTAGTGGCCCATGATGGTACTGCAGATGGACCTTGAAAGGTCAGTTTTATAACTCTATATGGTCTGAGAAAACTGTCCTCTTTTCACATTGATAGAACACTCTACGATAACAGGGTCAAGATCAAGGATCGTTCCCCCTAAAGAAAAACAACAACAACTCTCTGAATCAAATTGTGAAGTGGTCTTGTCGGCTGATTGGAGAGCCACAGCTTAACCCAGAATCCCAATGTATACCAGACAGTTACAGACGATGGCTGCTTCCATTTTGGGACATGGCTCCCTCCCACTACATGGTGAATTTTCTCCCATCACGCCGCAGATACAAATTTCCAGTCTGCAAAACCGAGCGATAAAAAGATAGCTTTGTTCCTGCAGCCACCAGAGTGATTAATAAAACCCATCAATTATCTAATTGAACTAGTTTGATCTTGTTTTTATCTTGCTTTGACGGTTTTTACCTTATTCACACTCTTCTTTTAATCCCCGTCTTTTAGTATGAAAGCACTGACTCTAATTTGTAAATAGTTATTCATGCTGATAAATACGCAGCAAGTGGAGTATCCCCATTAAAACAATCATATTTATTGTTAATCGATCTTTGGTTTGAGCTGATTTAGATTATGACCTGCTCTATACAAAAAGAAATCTCCATCACATTAGTATCAAACATGGTGGAAACAGCTGGTCAGGTAATTGATTATTTGTCACGTGACAGGAAATGAATTATTTTGGGCAAATTTGTGGAGGATCCAGACTTCCTTGTGTTTGAATGGAGCTTCAAACACAGACAAAAAAAAGGAGTGGGCTGAGGCCATCTCCCAGCAGCCGCAGCGGTCTCATGAGACATAAATCATGAGCGGTGGACAGGTGGGTTAGGAGGGGCCTGGACTTACTAAAGACACCCCAGAGACCTTAGAGGGTACAGCAGCAGCAGGACAGGTGGGAGCTGAATAGAGAATTAGATTAGAAGCACAGTACAGTGATTTATTTCTCCTCTTTTCCCTGTTGCTGGCTTTCCATTTGAGTCCTTTGTGATTCAGATGTGTGTATCATTTGGACCAAAAACGCACTAAATAAACTCAATAAAAACAATGATGGTTCACATGTAGAGCTTTGATACTGAGTCAGTCTTGTAATGTCACTGGTTGCTGTCTTTCCGCGTCAATTGATATGTGTTGTGATGAAGAACAGATCATTTAAAGACTGATTTTTGTGAAACCAGATTCTGAGGTGGTCGATATCAAAGAAAGGTGCCCCGCGGTGGCGCAGTGGCCAGCAAAGTCCGCTATGGGCTTTTCACCGGAGGCAGATTTATTCCCAATAAGATCATTTTCTCCCTCCTCATCCTCCACTCCGATCACATACCCTGGTATACGCAGTAGAACCGTTTTTCTGATTTTCCTCCAGGTACCACTGGAGGTACACGTACAACAGTTTGAGAACCATGTGTTTAAGGAGAAGAGCCTGCCCTCTGGTGTTGAGGCTCCCCACCTCACTCCTGTGTTCAGACGTCCACATTATAGAGAGGTTTCAATTAGAGTGTCGACGAGTATCGGTATCAATAAGCAGTATCGGTATCAATAAGCAGTATCGGTATCAATAAGCAGTATTGGTATCAGTATTAAAAAGTCCTCAGAATGTATTTTAGTCTAAGTGGGGCAAATGATGCGAGTGCATCTTGGTTCTGTTAATGCTCCGTGGACCAGGTCTCTCTTTATCCCCCCGTGATGTTATATGTGTTTTATAGTTGACTGGCCACAGAGCTGCTGCTGCAGGATGGATGGTGTGTGTGTGGACGTGGAAATGGAACAGAGGATTTGATTAGAAGCTGAGTGGATGTGCAGTGTGGATCCTCTCTCTTTGTGTCTGTCCTCCATCCATCCCGGGGTCTTGTGGGCTTGAGTTGTAGTAGTGCGCGGAGCCACAGGGATGATGTACGACGCTTGTAAAAATGGAACGCCGGGGGAAGAAGACGGGAGAGGCGGTCGGAAGACGCCTCGTGCTAACCGACAAAGTATGCAGATCTATTCAAACCCCTTAATAAACTGTCGGCGTGGATTTAGATGTGTCTGTTGATGCAGAGAACATTAGCAGTCATCCCTTCTTAAATCATGCGAGCAGCGGAAGAAAGAGCTGGAGAGGCTGAAAGAAAGGGAGCATTGTTATTGAATTACAGGTGATGGCTGCTAATTGGGCCCTCCAGAGGTTGTGTGTGTGTGTGTGTCTGGGGATGCAGAGTTGATGAAGCTGTTAGGGTAAAGAGCGGGGCCCCAGTGCGCTCCCTGAGTGCTGTGCTTCAGAGGCTGTCCTGTCCCTGCGGAGGAGCGCTAATGGAGGCCATCCCAGCCCTGTTGAATAACACACAGCAGACTGAATGGATGGATGGATGGATGGATGGATGGATGGATGGATGGGAGGACGGTGGAGTGATGCTGCTGTAATTGAGGCGGCTGCTGGGTGAGAAGAGTGCTCAGGTTTTGATGAGCACGAGGCATGAAGCAACACGTTTGTGCCGGAGCTGTGACAATAACCGCGTTAGCGCCCCACCATGTCGCTGGGCAGCGACAGTCACACTGCACAAGCTTTTTGATGTTAATACGCTGATTCATGTGACATAACAGTGACTCAGCTTATACTCTGCCCTTGAGTAAAAAAAAAAAAAAAAGGCCGAGAGCTGAGAGCATCCTTTATGTAGCACAAGCCGAGGTTTTTTTATGTGTAATGTAAGTAACTCAACAAGCACAAATGTTTCTTATACACCATTCTAATGCATATTGGCATTTATTTTTGACTTTTTACGCACTAAATCTCTCAGAAGTGTACACAAGAGCAACAGCCTGGACCCAAGTGTATGTTTTAACTTTGTTTGGTCATGATGACCTCCGTTGGCGCCGTTGTTGACAGTATACATCTTTTCTGGGGGAGATGACAGCAGGGATGAGGCGAGACAATGCTCAAATCATAGTATGATACTGGTGAAAATGACTGGATCAGAAGTTTACACAAACCACAGACTGTGTTATTGTGGGGCGACGGCAGCTCAGTGGTAGAGCGAGTCAGTCGTCTTTCAACTTGAAGGTTGTGGGTTTGCTTCCTGGCTCCGCTCGTCTCTTGGGCAGGACTCGGCTGTGTCGGCAGCCGAGTCGTGGGCATGAGCGTGTGAGTGAATGGGTAAATAAACTGTAGTGTAAAGCAGCACGACTAGAAAGGCACGATGTAAATATGAATCATTTACCATATTGAGCAGACTATTTGTAGAAGCTTTATGCTTTTGAAATGTCAGGTAAAGGCTCGGGTTGTTTGCAGCTCGGAAAAAAATGACTGATATCTGAATCAGGTTGTATCAGTATCGGTATCAGACAAGAAAAAGTGGTAATGTGTGATCCCTTAATGATATGGAACAGATGTTCTTACACTTTTCTCCCTCCTGTAATTATTATTATTCTCTTGTTCTGCTGAGTCTTCACTGTTCAGGATGTCAAGACCTGCGGGTTTCTCTGCTGTCACTGAGAACGCCGCCCGCGCTTGTCCACTTTGGTCGATTCTTGTTGATCAAAGTCGCTTTGGCATCATTGTTGCTGCTGCTGCTGCTGCTGCTGCTGCCGCCGCCGGTCTCAGCCCGCTCAGGTTACAAGAAACGTGGAGCAATGACACTCTCGCTTATCTCTGTGCCGCCACGTGCCATTTTAAAGACGCCTCCCGCTGTATTGTTCTTCTTATGAAAACCCCTCATTTGGCCGCCATTACTTGCTCACACTACACACACACACACACACACACGACTTATCGCCGTCCCATTTAATGATGGTTGTGGCTCCCTGTGCCCTCACTGAGTAAAGCGTCTGAGACAAGGCTAATCCACCTTTAAATGTGGCACACATGTTTGCAAGTCAACAGTTCCAGGAGGATACAATAAATAGATTTTATTTTGTTCATTTGTTTTTCCCCATAATCACAAAATTGACACAAGAAAGCCACTTTAGTATGATTCAAACGTCTCGTTGTTGAGGTGTACGGGTGTTAATAAGGTCAGTGTTTTCTATACATTATGTCGTATGTCGAAGCTGCTGTGTCTGCTGTGTTCATCAGCGAACCTTTACAAAGCTCTAAAGCCTTTTAATTGTGTGGAGAAAGGTGTGTCTGTGTTTTGGCAGGATGTCAGTGACCGGTTCGTCGGTGTGACCTTACAGAGTTTCCTCCGCATTGATGCTGCAGCACTGGTTCAGAATCTTTGTCAATGCCGATGACAGAATGTATTCTCTCACACACACTATACTTCTTCTGTTCTTCCACACTCAAACTGTTTCTTTTTGTAACATCAGGGTAACATCTGTGTTCTCTGCACACACAGCAAATATGAAAACATGCCACTCAGGATAGAATAACATGCTTTAAATATTGTTTTCAGCTGCATTACTCCAAATTAACTGCCGACTGTCACAGTCCGAGGAAAAGGCAAGGGAGAACCCAAAAGCACGACAGCGAGGCTTTACTTTGTCAGAGTCAAAACCAGGAAATCAGTCCAAAAACAGGCAAACAAATCTGACAAAGGGCAGGCAGTCATCTGAGGTCCAAGACCAGCAAACAGGGTCAGAACAAAAGGCAATCTAGAAACTGCTGGAACACTCGGCAGAAAAACTAACACAAGACAATCTGGCACTAGTATTTATACACAGAGGGACTAATGAGCAAATGGACTGCAGGTGAGGAGCTGGGCGGGGAAAACCAGGTGAGGGAAATGAGTCGATTGCATGGCATGGAGGAGAGGCGGGATCTGAAATGACAGGAGAATTAGTGACAAGACAAGGACACAAATTAAAAAGCAACGCAAAACTAAGAGTGTTAGTGTAACTATGTTACAAATTGACAGGTAAAAAGTTTTAATTTGGTCTGTTACAGTTACAGATTTACCATTTTTTTTTATTACTTTATTACTTTATTGGAATGATAAACTTTTACCATTCTCTACTTTAGTTTATTTAAAATTCATTGCAATATTTTAAGTTTTTCATTTCCCAAATGAAGCAAATCTAAATAAAATTGGATATTAATATGAAATTCATAGGCAGAGAGAGACAAATCTATATCTACATATATATATATGCATACATAAATACGTACAACAGCTTACTGCTCCATATTAATCTGTGTGTACTATTGTCGCTAATCCTTCGTGGATTTGGCTGTTTTCATATATCAGCGGGTTGTGTCTTTCCTTCTAAATCCAAGTCATTTTCATATTTCACGGAGTTGTTTTACTTTAATATAAATAAAAAAGAAAACGTGTGTGTAATTTGTGTCTTGTTCTCTACAACTCCTCCAGCTGCTTGACCCTTCAGAGGGGCCAAATTTCCCATATACTTATAGGTGTAATAAAGTGTCTCATGCTCACTTTTCCAAGTGTCAGTTTTTGAGTTATTATAAGAGGAGCACTGGCACAGGTGCAGCTTTTTTATTCCTTTATAACGTCACGGTGAGGTTTGGTCAATTTCCCGCACTATTCTCATGCAGCAGCAGGCATCTTAACGTGAGCTCATGAGAGGTATTTGGAGTTTATCTCACCAACCTCGTGAGTGTCTTCATTCACCAGACTTTCACCAGTGCTGTCACTAAATACACATTTCCTTTGCTAAATGTTGGAGATGTTGATTTTTAAGTCTTTTTAACTGACCTACCGTTCGGCATTGTTCGCTTTGATTCTTGTGTCGGACTTCTTGCTCATGCCTCTTCCTGTGACGGCACTCTGACCAATCAGCTCAGCTCGCTTGGAACCTCGCCAGAGCAGGCACTAAAAAAAGTACCAGGTACTATCACTAATGTAAAAGCAAAATAGCTGTGCCGTGCCGTGCCGTGCCGTGCCAAGGCGAGTCGCGCTTGTGCAAAACCTCCATAACAGAGAGTTCAACAGCAGGACCATCACTATTGTAGAGTCAGTTCACTGTCCTGCATTTGATTAAGAGCTAAAACACTTCATCAATACATTGATTAGTCACTCTACAGGAAATGCATCAACCAGGAAGCTCATGATTTAAAGCACAAAGGCCCAAACCTTCCCTTTTGTGAATATTTATCGGGTCTAAATTGCCCTTTCATGGTTGTAAAAACACATTTCATTAAGGTAAGCACTTGTGATTCATTAACTTGTAAGTCTAAATGATAAATTCATAAAAAAAAACTTGATCAATCATGAATTTAATCACGAGCAGCAGCAGCAGCCCTGATTTGATAACGTGCGTCAGAGTGCTTACAGCCAACATGCTAATAAGTACAGAGCAGATTATAAAGCTAATGAATGCAGAACGGGACGGGGAAGTGGAGCAGAGAGCATCTCCCTCTCTCAGTGCAGCGTATTTACAGTCACCATCGTGTTCAAATAAACGAAACCTAGGATTTGCAGCAAGCATGAAGCATACGACGCGCGTTAACGTGTGTGTGTGTGTGTATCGTACCTTTTCCCAGCATAGCAGGTGTGCCTGAGCTTTTAGCTCCATTACAAGTCTCATAAATACCATCTGACACCGTTACAGCAGGCAGGCTTCAATATAAACCTGTTCTCCCGTGGCGTGAGCATGCAGCCCTTCGGCACAATTCTATTACACCACAGTGTAGGGGAGGAGAGCTACACCTTACTGCCCCAGCACCTCTGAGCTGGTCTGAGCACTTTCACGACTCTGAATACGAGCTGCTGCCTTTTATTTATTATTATTTAGTTTTTACTCCTATGTTTAATCCCTCATGTCAAACCTGTTTTCTTGAAATCGCTTGATAAATCAACTTGACTCAACCTCAGTCGGCTCCTTTTCTTTAGATGTTTTGTGTAATGTTCACTTCCTGATGTGCATTTGGGAATTTTTACGAGGGCCACAACGATTATTTGATTATTAAATGAATCGTCAACTATTTTGATAATTGATTCATTGATAATTCATATTTTCATAAGCAATTATTCTTTCAATTATCTTCATGATCAATCAAGTATTTGTTTGGTCAATAAAATGTCAGAAAATAATAATAAAAAAAAAAAAAATAAATAAATAAAAAAAAAAATAAATAAACAAATAAATAAAATGTCAGAAAATAATGAAAAATTTGAGGTCCAATTGAAATGAATTCACTTTTTCTTGTATTTTGTTTTATAGAGCAAAGAACCCATGAAGTATCCCCATTTAAATCATTGATTTTAGGGCTTTTGTTGCACCATTTGACAAGTAAATCATGAAAACTGAAAGAATTTGGGTTTGTGGACAAAACGAGACCTCTGAGAACATCATCATTTCTAGGTTTGGTAAACACTGACCAACATTTTTCAACATTTTATGACATTTTATGGACCAAACAAATACTCATACAAATACAAATAATCTAAAAATAATCTTGATTTGCAGCTCTACACTTAACCAAGTTCAAAATTCATGCACTCTTTGACAAGTATTACTTAAAAAAACCTAAACAAAATACAGAACAGGTGAGGTGAGGTGTTAAAGCTGCAGTGTGCAACATTTGTTATTGTTGACATCATTACTTTGCTTGGTTCTTCATAAACAGAAAGAAAGTTTTTGATGCTGCATCCTTCACCAGAAAGTAGACCTGACTGAGCGAGCGTTTGTAAATATCCACTGGCAGCGCAGGGACGGGAGGGGACAAGAGGCATTTATCCTGACACACGTTTGTCCACTTGTCTCAGCTGAATTCACTTCTGAAACTTTTCTTCTTTGTTTTCTGAGTCATACTTTCAACTGGAGTCGTGTGGGTCTAAAAGGCTCCGTGAGCCTTGTGTGAACTCACAGTTTTAAGTCCATTTGTGTCCTTCAGATATTGTTGCAAACTGGACACCTTTGTGGTCTGATGTTGGCAGAATAATACGCGCTGGTTTGGCGTGGACTTTGTGCAGACACACCTCTGCCGTGTTTTCCTTTTTGCTGCCACATCTGGATGACATTTCAGTCGGCTTGCAGTCTGTACATGCTTGACATTCTGCTAAATTGTGTTTGGAAGGTCCTGCTTGTCCGTGTGTGTTCCTTCCCCCCCCTCCTCCCTGCATTGTGTGACTGGGTAAACAGACACACACACAGCTCATACGTATATCCTCATAGGCGGCCTGTGCATCCCCCCCTGCAGGCTTACATGTATTCCTTTTTGTCTTTTATTGCCTTCCCTTGCATCTCATTATGCTCGCCAAACAGGCCATCACTTTTCAGTCTGCTCATGGAGGGGAATCTCTCTACGACTCAGTCCCAGACAAAGTAGGTGGACGTATGACTGTTTGATTTGTTAATAGACTAAAGATCTTCTGAGTCTTAACCAAACACGCTGCAGTTGTGTTGTCCTCTGAGCAAGGTAGGGTTCTTTGAAAATATCACACTGTAGCCAGAGGTGGAAAGTAATGGATTACATTTACTCACGTTACTGCAATGGAGGTTTTTTTTGTGTACTTGTACTTTTCAAAGTAAAAAGTTTCAAAGTAAAACGTGTACTTAAGTATGTTTTTTGGAAGTACTGTACTTCATCATGCACCGGAAAACTCTGGCAATTAATGATGAGGACATGTGAACGATGAGGACAGGTGAACGATGGGGACATGTGAACGATGAGGACAGGTGAACGATGAGGACAGGTAAACGATGAGAACAGGTGAACGATGGGGACAGGTGAACGATGGGGACAGGTGAACGATGAGGACAGGTGAACGATGGGGACAGGTGAACGATGAGGACAGGTGAACGATGGGGACATGTGAAAGATGGGGACATGTGAAAGATGAGGACAGGTGAACGATGTGAACGATGAGGACAGGTGAACCGTGGGGGCAGGTGAAAGATGAGGACAGGTGAACGATGAGGACAGGTGAACGTAGAGGACATGTGAATTGGTGTCAATTAAGGTCACGGAGTGAGTGAGAAAGTTAAAGCATTTGTGACCTTTGACCATTTTGACTTATACATTATGTATTTACTTTTATTTTGTCGGCACTTTAATTTGTAAAGGTTTGCCTTTAATTAAATGTGTTTTTTTGTGTCCCAGTTGTCCTTTTTGCACAACACAAGAAAGAACCCTAATCTTGTTAGCAAACTAACTTTTACTCCCAGTAAAAGTCTATACATTTTTAGACCAGTACTTTTTCTTGTACTTGATCAAAATAGTGGTACTTTTACTTGTTACTTGAGTCCCCTTCCATCATCTTTGAGGTTTGAGCTTAAGTTTCAATCCATCGTCTCGCAGCATGTGGAGATCATCCCTCGTGCTCTGTTCTAATGAAGCCCTCGCTGACACTGCCAGCTCTCTGGTACCCGAGCTCAAACTCATCTCCCACCGCTTGATGCTTACCTCGTTGTCAGCCGTTCAAACCACACGTCGTTCATCCAGATGGCAGCGGCGTAGTCTTCATTTAGCGGGGACAGGAGCTGCTCAGCCAACCAAGGCTTTGTGCCAGAGAGCTCCCTGTACGGCACGCCGCCACTGCTGCCCTCCTCTGACATACAGTAGATGAGCCGTTTGGCTCCGGCTGTGCCAGAAATACAGTCGTCTGATTAAGTAATATAATGTAAGATGATAGGACGAGGACGTGAAGTAGCTTCAGCTCTGTCCTAACACTATCTGTGACTAGGAAATCAGGTTTACTGCATCCATGGTTAAAGAAATACTGTTGTACTGTATATACCAGGGTTATTGATCAGAGTGGAGTGCATAGAAAATGAATTTTTTTGAGGAAATTATACTTAAAAAAAGTTATTCTGTTAATTAAGATGCCTAAAATAATTGACTGGATGTTTCCTTTTAGCTTGAACTGTATCTTTATTTACATTCTCTTTGTAATCATACGTGTACAAGTGGGGCTAAATATTAACTCGCTGATTTTGTGGATTACTCTAATGCAAATTTGCTTATTTATTAAACCAAATCCATCTGCTGCGTCTATAAAACTCTCAGAACCGTCTTCCTGTGTCTCTCTCAGAGGAACACAAATGCCTGGGTGTAATTACGAGGCACGATTTGAACAAATCTGTGTGAGATTAAATTGGATTCCTCAAGCGTGTTTGGGACTTTGCAGAAGTGAAGAGCAACAGCAGCACGGATATATTTAACCCTCCGCCCACACCTCCTTCATCTGTGCTGGTAGATCTAGGTTTTCTAGATCTGATTTGTCATATACCAACAAACTTATACACTTTGAATCCACTCCAAGTTACATCAAATGAAACAGTTCACGTTACAATAACCTAATATGAATCAAAATACAGCAGATGTGGCTGAAACTTCACTTCAATATCATGATGTGATTCAACATTGTTAAATGATAGTGATCCACTAGCCACTGCAGCACACCAGATAACAACTTTAATGTGTGTATTTGTATGTATTTATTGTATTTTTTGTAAACTGGCGTCACATTTGGCATCAAAGCATTTTCCCCCCGCCTTAATACTCACACACGTTTTACTGTAAGTGCAAAGCAAACATTTTGACGGACAGCTTCCCTCACAGTTGACCTCGCTTGGTCCAGACAGCTGAGGTCAGCAGTGATAACACATTTTTGATGCGACAGCAATAGCGAGTGCATGTTTACCCAAAAGATCAAGGCAGACCCACACAAAGCACCGGCGGCCCCCGAGTGCCAGACTTAGTGCAGCGTCGCACAGAAGCCGAGTGAAGCATAGCACTGGTACAGAAAGCGCTCAGGGCGATACACACTTCCCCCTCAGGGCTGGACTTTGTTGCAGACGTACTTCTCACAGCGGAACATGCGTACGCCGTGCTCTACGCGTCACTATGTTCTGCTTTAACTGACATCTAAACAGGTCTTTGTAATCAGTGGAAGTCTGCACTGCTTTCTGCGACCTATTTCCCAAGGAGTTTTCTGGCAGGGAGGGAATATGCATGATATGAATACTGAGCAGGTGAGAATGGGAGGGAGATGTAGGAGAGCTGATGCTGAGTGGGAGATCATGACCACAGCGACACATAGTGATACATGCTGGAGGCATAAATTAGGCTGGCAGATTATTATTGATAAAGAGGTCGTGTTTTATCCTGTTAAAATGCTTAAGGGGAGGGATGGATCGTGTTCTGGAGTCCACATTTTGTAAAACATGCCTGGTTTTAAAAGTTTAATCACTATTTGAGTATGTCAGGAGTGGAATGGTTCGGTATAGTCTGAATTTTTTCCTTTATGTTTTATAGTTATATAGTTAATTGTTAATTGTTCCATTTTTTGGTACCAGAGTAATTTCACTCCCTTGTGACCGATGTTCCTCAACGCCCGCACTAGTACAACACGCTACATGCTACGTATCTTGCAGACGTGGCCATAGGGCACAGCGCACACCCCCGCCTAAGTAAAAGTACTGTTCTCAGTCGGAAACACGTGCCTGACGGAGTTTTACTGTTCCAAAACATACTGTACCAAGCCATGGAACCGCAGCCATGTGAAATCCGTAGTGTCACTCCGCGGGACAGTTTACGAGGCAAATACGAACGTCGAGCAGTTTATTGATCCGATCTATGATTAGCTGAATGCCTCTACATTACCTGAGTCCCTGTTGGATATCCTTTGTTTGGCTCCAGTAAAATAGAAAGCCAAATGGATATGAAATGAGTCCTCGTGCAAATTGAAAACACATTACCATGAAAGCCCATCTGGAAAACCAGGGTGTAGATTGAAACTCAAGATGTGTTGGAGGTAACCGAGTCCTCTACTCTGTGCCCTCGCTGTCATCTCAGTGGCTCCGGAGCGTCATCGCTCCTATTATATTTTACGATAATCATTACATTATGAATGGTTTCTAAGGCGGTGACAGGCGAGGGTGAGTGTCTGGGAGTGGAGACAGTGTTCTGTGCAATTAAAGACTTAATAGGTTCAACTTGAATGACATTTTCAGTGCGATAAGCCCAGCTGTGTTACACTGAAGGTCATTGGAGACAGTGGCATCATCCATACTAATACTTTTTAGTTTTAAAATGCCATTTTAATACAAACTTCAATGGGATTATTGGTAGAAATTGAGTATACCATCCTCTCTGTAGCTTTCACCAGCTCTTTGAGAGCGTTTCCTCTTTCTAATTTCAGCAACCTCACTCTCACCACCCTCTCATGACCGAAGTTTGATTGAGGGCACATTAACCCCGTTGCACCTTGAAGAGATCGACCACCCCCCACTTGCAGTGCAGAGTGTCAGAAAAGATAGAAGACAGACAGACAGATAGAAGGGGGGGGGGCGGGGGTTGGGCCTTGTGTTAAAGGTCGCGAGGCCGAACTGAACGCACAGCAACGAGAGTCGAGGGAACTCGCATCAGTCCACTGAGCAGCCCGGACAGATCCTGTCTGTCACTTTGTTTTGTAACGTTGTCAAATCCACAATCGAATACCTGACGTATTTCTCCTCCTCAACACAAAAGGTCAAAGGTCAAGATCAGCTGCATAACAGCTCTTGGGGCGCGAGCCTGGTTTCCTGTCAAGGACACTTTAGCGGGTAATGCTTTTGAACCATCACCAGAGTCATTGCCACTCCACTGTCCATCAAAAGCCTGCTGGCCTCATCAAGTGGCCCTAAAAATGAGAGCCGCAACCATTATGTACATTATGAACTCATCTATTAATTATTTTCTTTTATGCGGTCGATAAATCTTTCCCTAACTCTTAAGTTCGTACTCAAACGTAACAAATTTAATGCATCGTTTTAGGCTCATAATCGAGCCGAACGATGGTGATCAGTTAAAAAGACTTAAAGGCGACATAGAATGCTTGTATCACACATATATGTTAGTTATGGAGGTCTACTTACATATATTAACTTGTTTTCATGATTAAAAACCTCCTAATCGCTGCAAACGAGCCGATCAAAATATCTCCTCACTGACGCTCTCGTCAGCCGCGCTGTTTCAGACCAAACAGTTGCTGTGATTGGCCAGCCAACGAGAGCTTTCCTACTGTCCTGTGATTGGCCAGGTACCTGGAAGTGACGTAATAGATAGGCCAGCTCTTAGATACACAGCTCCCCCTCTGGCACGGTGGATGCTCTGCATCTCAGCAGCTACAACGAGAGTAGTTCTTCTTCTGCGGTTGAATGTACGCAACCGGATGTGCCCGGACTAGTGCCCGCACCGGGAGGCGCTACGGTGGTGAGGATTTCTGATGACGACATCAAATTAAGGAAGTGTCGATCCGCTTCGCAGAGCCCAGGAAAACAATACAACACTATTTTCTCAGCAGTGGCTGAACTGTTTGTTCTGAAACTTTAGGGTTTCATAAACGAGGTAATGACGCAGATACACACACAAACGCAGCGTTAATTGGAGCTTCCGGTCTATGTCACCTTCAACAATCCTAAAAACGTGGGTTAATCTCCAACAATTACCAGGTTAATGTCTAAAATCTGGTGTCAGGTGCATTTAGCGACAGCAAAAATAGTTATTATGAACTGATTCTAATGATTCATAATGATTCAGTTACACTGAAAACAACTGAAAACAAGTCACTAGTCACTTGTTCGTGTGTCGCGTACTATTTTGTAGTGGAAACGCAACCCGAACTGTGCCGTGCCGAGGCGAGACGAGCCGGGACCGATGCTTTATGAGCCTGTTACTTGCAGTGTGGATGTATGGTTCAGTCTTCTACATCCCACAGACATTTTCAAAGCCCACTAGGAGCTGAAAGCAGTGGGTGAAATAGAAACGCTGGGCATCCACAGCACAGTTATGACGACCTACATTTGCTCCCACCAGTATGTGTCACTCCGTCACAACAACCGCGGATCCTGAGGGACGGCAGAGACGAGTCACAAATCTACCCCGGACTTTGTGTGAAGCTCTTTCTAAAAGCGTCCTCCGCGTCGTGTCTGGTGTTTGTTTTGCTCGTCACGAGGCTCACAGTGCTGCGTCTGTGTGCGGCGTGGGTGCATTTCACAGGAGTCTGAGGCTGGATAATAAGCTGGTTTGGAGTCACTTCCTGCTCCACATGTGCTCCAAGTTCTGACACATGACAGAGAGCGAGGAGCTGTCTGTGTTTGTTGTTCGTGGAGGCATTTTTAAACACCTTAGCAATTTACAGCATTCCCATATTCATTCAGGTTTTGTTGTCTGAGTGGAATAAATATGGGCCGGAAACAGAAAACAGACGTTGTCTCTGTGCTGTCCATTTGTCCTCTGCTGGCCTTTGGAGGGACTTACCAAAATATTTTGTATGCAGGAATAGTAGTAGGCAAATGGTTTATGACTTAATAAAAGAAAAAAACTACATTATTTCAATAAATGATTTTTATTTGACAGAATGAACAAAAATAATAATAATAATATTGACATTCAAACCATCATGTTTCCATTTGTTCGACCAGCAGAAGACAATACATCTGAAGTTTATGTATCATTTTGAATATACTGATATTGAATATTTAATAAGTATCCTGAGGCTGTTATAGGTTATTTCTGTTCGCATGCAACTAAATGTGCAAAAAGGTTCTTAGGCTTATACCTGGTATTAAAAAGGAACTGGCAGATAAACATCAATACATTCACAGCAAGAACATTTGAACCTGCATGACCCACAGCAAGAACCTGCTCGTATTGATATTTAATTGAATAAAAGATGATCGTTGATGTTTCGCAGTGTGGAACAGCGGTATGAGTGAATAAAGTGAAGTATTTCATGTTGATACCCGTGACAGTTGTATTTAAGCCTCCAACCACTAGTTGGCAGCAGATTTTTGGTCATTTCACTCTCTCATCCGCTCCTTTCACTCCTTTACTACACAAACAAAACTATGTTTTGTTTATAAATATAATATGATGATGACAGTTTGTGATGAGCTCTGTTTGACGCATATGAAACCTCGTGACATGTTACCGTGTGGATCATGGTGTCTGTGCTGATGCCACTGGTGGGAAGATTCCCCTGCAGCTGCTGCGAGATAAATCCATCTATATTCAGAGGATTGGATTCTGAAGCACCTCCATCTCTAGAGTCACTGTTGCATTTCAAACAAAGTAGTCTGTGCTGCTTTCTTCAGTCACTCCTGTGTCTGTGTCACATGGTTTCAGGCCATGTGCTCAGATCCCACCCCATCCTGCAGCACAGTGGCCTGTCCCTGCCTCCTCCCCCCCCTCCTGCACTCATGAGACGGCCTCTGCACACTCTGTGTCGCTGCTCGTTCCTGGCAGCCGGGCAGCGACCTTTGCGACCTCTTTAGCACTGATTGTGTAGCATAGCTCTTAGCCTGGCTGCACACTCCCGTCTCTGGCCTCCAGTCTTACACTATGGCTTGGCTGCTCACTGGAGGGAGGGGCAGAGGCTGTTTGTTCACCCGCTGAACTTGATGCGCATCTGCTCTTGGCAAAGGAGGTACTTACCAGGGAATTCCTACCAGGCAAACTTTGCTGTCATGTTAAAAGTTCCCATTGCATGTTCTCCAAAATAATGTGTGCACGGGATTTCCCCGTGTAATCTGGATGCAGATTAGTTTGATTGGACACAAACTGACCATAGGTGTCGGTGGATGGTTAATCATATCCGTGCGATGGACTGGTGACCTGTCCAGTGCGTACCATGCCAAATACTTTCAAAACACTAACACATATTAAAGCCCAGACACAGAATATGAGAGGAGACATTGAAAATCATCTCTGTTTAAGGATTATACAATTCATTCTGGAATATTATACTGTATTGGCATCATATTTGGTCAGTCTTTTTCCCGTAGCTTGTCAAAATAACCGTAAACTTCTCCACGCACGTTAGTAACGACAATGAGTTCCGACACTGTTTAGTGTTGCTCTTACGGCGAAGGAATACAATAACCAACGAGAACCGGGGAAATGACGCTTTCTCAAAGGAACCCGTTCAGTGAAGGTCATGCTGCGCTCGCACTGCAGTCCATTTGTGCCCATAATAAAATCAAAGCGTCACATTCAGGTGATGTATGGATAATATGTAGCCTGTCACGAGCCTCGAGGCACACGCGCGTGCATCCATTTAGCCAGCCGACGAGATTTAATGTCTTAGTCCCGAATCCCGTGTCTGTCTCAGTGGAGACGGATACAATAATGGAATTACAATAAGAAAGAAAATTGCTAGTATTGTAGTTTTTCTCTGTGCTCTGTGTGTGTGTGTGTGTATTTCTGTCGTACTCCCCGACACACACACACACACACACCCCTCTCTCTGCCCGTGCCTGTGAGTAACAGCTGGGTTTCTTAGGTAAATTGAATCAGCTGCTCCCTGGTCTGTCGGGCTCTTGTGTGGCCCCTGGCATTGAAACCCAAGCCATCATATTGATTTTCTCTCTCTCTCTCTCTTAGTCGGCCTCCCCCTCTTATTCTGCCTGGTGTTGCACAGCTGGCCTCACTAGTTGCCTGAATCCTGCAGAGCAGAAACCCTGGAAGGCCGCTAACTGGCTGCCGCCCGCCGGACCCTCCGGGGCCACGGCTCATCACCGCGTCCTCCTCTTTGTGCTCCATTTCCCCTGGCCAGTCGTACGTCTGTGCAGTCACTCGGTCTCTGCGTGACCGTGACTGTGGCTGTCACACTGAACTGAATGTCAGTTTCTTCTGGGAGTTGAGCTTACGCAACCACCCTCGTCTTTTATCCCCACGGCTCTGCTTCAGAGACGAGAAGAAAACGGGGTCAGTTCAGCTCCTGTTAATCGCGTATTTTTGGCGAGGTAGCCTTGAGACAGCTCTCACACACACACACACACACACACATGCGGATCTCCTTGAGCTATTTTCTCTCCTACTTCAGGTCCTGCTTTCAAACCTGTTCCCATCTAAGCCCTTCAGACTCAGAAGGCTATTTAGGAGATATTTCACCAAAAGTCAAGCATCTTCTTCTTCTTTGCTGTTTGTCAAGCAGATGACCTCACTGTGATTACCTGATGAAAATAATATAACATGAGTGATGGCTCCACAGTTACGTGTACCTGACTAATGCTCCATCCTCACAGGTCAAAAAACATGTTTATTCCCAGGGTTAAATTGGTTTATGACCAGTGGGGACGTAGTCCAGTGACTCAGCAATACATGCAGGTTTTAACCGGCTTCAGTTCTAATTAACATCAGAAGAAAAGCAAGAACTTATAATGAAGACTCTTCATTTCTTATGTGTCTGCTTCATTTTTGGCAGCAGTGCAAATTCCAGCATCATTTCCATCATTTGTCTTCTGACAGTTACTTTTTATTTAATCTTACTTCATTTTATTAGCAACTTAAAATCATTCACCCGCCCATGAATTTGAAAGAGGGGCCGAAGTGAAAGCTACAATCGGTGATGGGATAAAAACGGAGATGAACTTTAATTAGATTCATCATCATCATCATCATCATCATCATCATCATTTTCACAGACGAGTAACAAGTCTTTTTCACACTCGACATTTTGACCTGCCGCTTCCTGAAGGCCACATGGGTGCTTTTGCCTCCCGGCGACTTCCATGCCACAGCCCAGTGAGGCACATGCTTCACCACCTCATGCTGATTTCCTGTATTTCACATCATTTTGACCCTAATGTCGTCGTTTTCTTTGGACTTTTTAAAATTCTAATTAAATAAATAAATAAACAAACAAACTCAGTAAACATGACAGACTTGCGCTATCAAAAAATTGGTAAGATAGCGTGCGGTTTAATTAATTTTGACCTTACGAGTGTTCGCGTGACTTCATTGACGCAGCAGAGTTAAAACCCTCGGTGTACAAACAGTAACTGTATACAGTAAATCAGGCATGATAGATTACTGTGTAAAACCCTTTACGTGGTTGTTAAGGTTAAGGTTAGGGTTAGGGTAATGGGCTAGGGAATGCATGATGTCTGCGATGTGTCCTCACTGACATATAAAAACAAGTGTGTGTGTGTGTGAGAGAGAGAGAGAGAGGGAGTGAGTATGACAGTACAGGTTGTGTGATGGACTGCCTGCCGAGCTCATCCTTCATACACCTCTCTAACACACACACGCTATATCCTGGCACGGTCTGAATGCTGTTAAGCATTCGCTGTGTTGAGGTGTGCACTTCTGATTCTCCTCCCCGTGCAGCAGCAGCAGCAGCAGCAGCAGGGGGGGTTTCTATGAATCTAGCTGATGTAACTGATGTCCTAGACGTGAGTCAGAAGTGAGCAGGTGACCCATGAGAGAAACAGTTACAGACCCACAGACACAGCTCTCTGACTTCCCTTCTGTCTCACTCTGTTGGGTCATATTATGATATATTGTCATATTTGCATATGCATGTGATTGCTGAGTGTTAATCGTTGTTTTCTCTGTGTTTCTCCCGAACCTCAAAGAGTGTTTTATAAATGAATACATGCACTTTAGTTACCCGTCAGAGGAGCTACACTTTCACACACTTAAAAAAGAGGCTTAAAAAAGAACACATGATCTCACTGCAGTGTTGCTGTACAGAGCACGAGTCGAGCTGACGGTGGAGGATGGAGGTGACGGCAGGAGCAGGGAAGGTACTGAGGTAAACAGGAAGTGACCAGTCACCACTTTAACAGCCCACTTCCTGTATGTGGACGTCAGGCTTCCCCCGAGGGTGTTCAGGTCACAGCGAGATTTAAAATAACCTTATACTTTTTCTCTGTGTGTGTGTGTGTGTGAGAGTGTGTGAGTGTGTGTGTGTATACATACATGTGTGGGAGTGAATTCCTCAGAGCACAGTGTGACCCAGTTGTTGTCAGATGGAGTTAAATCCTGCTGATTGTGCAGTTGACACACACGGTGGATAGGAGTGTGGCTGTTTGTTTTGTCAGATAGGTAGTGATATAAATTGCTGTGACAAGGGTTTGTCAGGGAAGCAACCAAACGCAGGCTCAGTTGGATTAAAAAAAAACAACAACAAAACAAAACAAAACAAAAAACTGCCTCTCACTGTGGAACCTCTTTCACAAAAGCACAGCTTCTTTTGTCCTGCTCCGTCCCGCCCCATGGGGTCAGGGGTCAGAGTGCAAGTAGCATGCAGAGAGATGCCCTTGGAACTGGCAGCAGCTATAAGTTTGACTTTTTGGCTGAAAACTTTGAGTGTCTAGAGAAAACACTCAGAGAGCACATACCTGTGGATATTAAATTCACCAAAACACTCCCACTAAATCTAGTAATTCTTCTTTAAACCACAGCACACACACACACACACACACAAGGGGGACAGTAGATTATTGACTCACAAGATTAAGAGAAATAAAGAAAATTATTTTAATTCAGAATATATCAGAATAAATATTCACCGGTCTATACAGTAATGTACATTCTATTGTTAATATCTTTTAATATAATTTCACACATGTGGAAATGCAGGTTTATTATTTATCTTTTCTGTCTTTGGTGCTGTGACAATGTACATTTCCCCCTCGGCGGGAAGAATAAAAAAGGACTATTATCTTATTAATTTATTATTGTTATTATGATTATTATTATTATTATTATTATTATTATCATTATTAATAATAATAATAATAATAATAATAGACACATTTTTTGAATGCAGACAAACAAACAGACAGACGATCATGGCCACTGAATTCATTCCCTGTCTACATGTTTGTGACGTAGACAGCCTCGAAAATTCAGCTTGAAGCACTAACTCATTGAGGTGTTTGTCGTTTTTAAGCAGCTTCTCTCCCGTTAGTGTTGATATAACTGACTGATGAATCCCAGTTGATGAGGCAGCTGTAACAGGACTGAGATCAGAGGTAAAATTGTTATGTAATACCTGTGTGTACTGCCACCTCCTGTGGAGGATGAATCACTACAGTCACAATGCACAAATTACACAACGTTAAAGACCCGTGTGCAACGTTGTTTTGACGTGATTGATAATCAATAATTCCACACAATGATATAATAATTGCGTAATTCAAGTGAAAAAGTGAAATTTGCACCTCTGCTAAGATCTGTTTCCAGCCTCAGGGAAATCTGGCTCATGGTGGGAGACTGTGACTAATTAGGGAAGTTCAGAGAGAGGACTTTACACATATTGGCAACACATCTTCAGTGCTGCAGAGCAACCATTGAAATTTTGCTGCAAAGCCACCGAAAACAGAATAACCAAAAAGTGAAGTGAGAGTCGGAAAATAAACGCAGTAGAACACCGTCAGTATCGAGAAATCCCCTCACGTCACGTCATCTCGTGTTTAATGATTTAATGATATTTTTTTGTCTTCCACAACGTCATTTCTCTGCTATCTTGTCACAGTGTTGTGCCACGTACAGCATCACCTGTAGTTTGTACAACACAACAACGTCTGGGATGTTTGAAACATATTTAAGTCACTTAATGAAGTGAGTGATGTGAGTATTTGAAATACCCCGATTTATTTGAAGTAGATCCCTTTATGACTCACTCACTCCCTCTCTCCCTCGTGTATATTTAATGTAGACACGGAATTTGAGTTCTGTTACAGCGGTTGAGTTCAAACCTACGTTTCGAGCCATTTCAACTACAGAAATGTGGACGCTGTAGCTCATCTGCCGTTTTACTGGATGAATTGAACCGTGTTTTTGGTTTTTTTGGTCATTATGTGTAATCTTTCTTTCACAAACATGCCGTATAATTTACCTCCGGTTTCCTTTCTCTCTCGTTACACTTGATCTACATGAAGGAGCTTCTAAAACTGTGATGTCTTCTCTCAGAGTGTGTAGGTGTCGGGCCTTGTGTAAGAATCGTGCAGAACAGGCCGTTTGCTTTTCTTTCTTTCTTTTTTTTCCCCCTGTTGTTCCTCCTGTTTCCCTGCTGAGGGGCCAGTCCTGTAAAAGAGGGGCGGAGAATGAGAGAGAAAGGTCTGATGGGGTCTGATTGAGCACCTGGGCTGAGCAGGAAGCAGCTGGAGAGCCTTGATTACTATGGACACACACAGGTTTAGGCAGCTATTCTTCTCAGAGCTCCACATTGATTTCCATTTAAAATAACAGCCTAAAGGAAGCGTCATCTCAGACCCTAACCATATCCAGTTATTGCGTAACCCTAACTAATCTTAGACCCAAACTTAACCAGTTAACCAGAAGAGGTAACAAATGCAAGTAGACACACACTTTAATGAAATGTAGTGGATACTGTAAAGATTATCTTCGTCAGACATGTGCATATATGGGTTTCATCTCTCACAGAAACACACAGATGAACATCATACAAGTGGCAGATGTTCTGTGTGGGAGGAGCATGGGCGGGGGCGGAGGGGGGGATTGGGGTCCCCCCTGGTCTTTGGGTGACTTTGCTGGCTGCGTTCAGAGGGGTTTTCTCTGTGTGTGTGTGTGTGTGCGTGCATGCGTGTCTTTGTAGCGGGTATTTTTCTCTCTCTCTGTGCAGCGTGAGTGTGTTTGTCCAGAGGTTGTGTGTGTGTGTGTGTGTGTTGTTGTTGTGCGGATGGAAACACAGTGCAGCGAGCCAGGGAAATAAGCAGCCACACCCCTCCTCCTGCTCTCCTGTCTGGGTGGATGACGCAGCCTCCGTCTTACCTCATGATGCTGACTTTTAACAGGCACCTCGACAGTATGACTCAGTGCTAAGCACTCAACAGCTCCCAGGCCTGCACCGGCTCTGCGTCTATTTCAGCTATTTGTTGCTTCAGTGCATCTCACGTTTAAACGATGAACACAGTCAACACAATCTTTGTCGCTCAGAGCAATAGAATTTGTGGGTCATTATTGCTTTTTTTTGTGTTTTTGTCTTCTATTTATCGTCATCTTCCATCATGGGGGCTGCAGGGCTGCTGGTGCTAATCCCAGCTGACATAGAAACACCGTGGACAGGTGGTCAGTCCATCCATTCACTCACAAATACTGGGCAATTTACAGTGTCCAATTAACGTCGACATTTTTTGCAATCTGGAGAAAACCAGGACACGAACCCTCAACCTTCTTGCTGTGAGGCAACAGTGTTAGCCACAAGCACCACTGTGTGGCCCATGTTTTTGTCTCTTCTGAGTGAGAAGTGGAAACTGATGTCACTGAAGTTCTGATGAACACACACAGATTATCGGGAGTGGAGCTGCTCCTGCATGTGTACGATCAGTCAGACCACAGTCCAACTCGAGATGATGATCTGGCTTAAACCCAGAAATATTAGAAGAAGCTCGTACACAGAGGAATACGGGGACGTTTTTGTTTTGGACTGACGGGGAGACTGATTTTATGTTCCGTCACCTTAAAGAATTCAGGATATTCTAGTCCAATTATATGGCGTTGTGGAGCTACTGTTGAAGTCTGAACCATTGCTTTCAGACACACTTCACTTATACATCATGGAATTGTCAAATAAATGTTGACATGAGATTTAAATGACTTAAAAACAATCTTATATACCGTGTATGATAGCCTCTTGCTGTTTTTGTGTATTCTGGTGTAAGTCCTAGTCAATATGTATTTATAAGAATTTGTCCCACAATATTACTTTGAGGACAAAAAGAAAAATTGTGTTGCTGTCCCTTTAAGTGGGCCGTCTCTCTGTGCAGCTGCTCAGCTTGTTAAAGTCTGGTCACATCGAGTAGCAGACAGACAGCTTCAGTGATGCGCACACACACACACACACACACACACACACAGTGGGGTAATTGTCTGTTAGGGGCTTGGCAAAGTTCCCATTCTGCGCAGCTGCACTGGGTCAATACACACACACACACACACACACACACACCAGGCAAACCCACTGTGGTCATGTCATACACTCTAATGTTTTACTCACTCATCTTTCTTGTGGACTTTTTCGGTGATGGCTCATAAACAGAGGAGAAATATGACTCACTCACTGTTCGAGGAAATCATCACGTCTGATCAGCAGTTGTGATTGTGACTGTGCGCCGTTTATTAGTCATGTGACACTGTTCACTTTAATGCTGACGTACTGACTGACTGATATTGTGATTGCAGTTTGAGTTTACAACTCTTTTAAGTGTGCGCGTGAAAGACTTGACGCAGGGTGGAGCCACACGACACCATCGAAACCTTCTCTTTTATATTCTAAAGCAAGGACGAGAACTTGAAGATGTAAATAGTTTGCAACGTTTATGCTGCGTGAGTTTCAAATACTTAATACTATAAGACTTGCTAAACTGCAGTTTTCCATTTTGAGCCTGAATACCGGGGTATAAAGATGATATCAGGGCTTTCAACTTTTTTCCAGACTGTAATATTTTAAATATCGGGATGGAAGGTTTTTCCTGATACACAGTTTTATAATCGTCTGATTAGTTTCTATACTTTATGCAAATGTGTTGTTAGCATTTAGCTCAAAACAGAGTTGTTGTTGTTCTTCTTCTTCTCGTTAAGTTCTGGCAGGCCGTGTACTAAGAGGTGCAATGCTGCCCTCTACTGTTCAACGCTCATTTTTAAGTTCTAGAACACAGATCGAAGTTCCCCCTCATTTCCTCCCCCCTGTTGTTGAGTCAGAGTTATGTCACGGAGACGAATGTGGCTTCTGTTTTTACTCTGAACACGCTCACTCTCCCCCTCCCCCTCCTGCCACTGCGGCCGACCTTTGACCCAGATACTTGGCCATGTGGTCCAGTCAGGCTTGTGTTGTTGTGGTGTGTAAGAGTGAGTGTGCGAGTGTGTGTGTGTGTGTGTGTGTGTGTGTGTGTGTCCGACACATGACTTCCGCTGCAGGGCCACATGTTGTGATGTGGGTCTGGCTCACTGACACTGGAACACAGAGGAAGTCAGAGGTTTTTCTGCTCGCTCAGTGAACTGCTGCTGCTTGTTGTTGTCGTCATTTTGTAAAAAAATAATAAAAATAAATAAATAAATCTTCTTCTCTTCCAATCAGCGAGAGTTAAAAGAAACAGAAAACACCATATGAGCTGTTTAGTTTATGCAATTATTGACATAGCTGGATGTTTGCCGGGGCAAAGCATGAATAATTCATGTTTATTCGAGAGACTTTGACGCTCATCAGTGGTGTGGCGGCGTCTGTATGAACGTGTTATTGCAGGTTTTTTTAATTCATTAAATGAAGGTTAGATTAAGATGAAGCAGACAGGATATTAGGAATTCCTCCCTCTGTGTTATTGCTCTCGACCCTCACTGACTTTGTTTAAATGAAAGAACTGGAGTTTTATAACTTCAAAAGCAAAGTAATCATTTACGTGATGGTTGTTAAAGTGACACTGAACAAAAACACACTGGAGTTGCATGTTAAGAACAATATCATTTGGAGGTTACTGATCAACAATTTATGGACCAAACAACTAATTGATCGATTGAAAAAATATTATTTGATTTTAAAACTGACTTCAGACTCTAATACTAGCTTTTAGTGAGTGTTGAGTGGTGGCAGGTGATGTTTTAAGACAGATTTTTCAGCGATACACATCATTTTTTTTGCAGTAATAATAAAGAGGCATGTTATGAAACATTTTCATCAGATATATGGATGTCAGAAAGGGCGGAATGCTGTCGTCTAGACTTCCCTCTTCCTCTCCTCTGTGCAGACCTCCAGATGGAGGATTAACAGTTCACTCCACGGTGTCACCATGGTGATGTCGACAGGTTACGACACTCTCTGACACAATAACTCTTTTTAAAGACACACGATACGCTGTTGCGAGACGTGTTCCTGTTGTATTTATGGCATGTTTACGTCTCACTGTGCCGAGTGCTGCTCCCTGTCTGCTGTGGCAGTAACTACACTCTGAGGAACGGGGGCACTTGTGGACGTGCTGCATGACTTCTCCGGGCTCAAAACACATCCAACCAAAACTGGGAATAAACACAGACCATGTGGCTCCGGAGCTCGTACCCGGTGCCTTCTCAACCGTCCGTCGTTATGCATGTGGCGCTCAGCTGATTGCTGCTCCCTCCAGCCGACACTGTTAAGAATAACTCAGCTTGTGGCCTCGGGTGTGTTGCACAGACAGAAATTACAGACTTTTCTGTGTGGATGAAGTGAACCACAGTGTTGATGTTTTTAGGGACTTGCTGCCTGGCACTAGGGGCGCGCTCGGGCCTGGCAGTTACCATTGAGTCAAATATTGACGCTCAGGTTACATCAACAGCTTCTGCGATAAATAAACTGCACACGGATGAGAAAAGAATTTGCAGTGTGCAGCAAAACAGGGAACTGAGCGTTCGTTTGAAACAAAACATGAATTCGTTCAAACGTTCTTTTATTGCCAGATATCTGATTATATAAACTCTGACCAGTACTGGATAGCGATACTGAATATTGTATTAGCTCATCCCTAGTTTGCATCTCACACTCCTTTCTTTTGTTCCACAACTCGCCCTGCCTCTTACATCGATCCAGACATGCATTGATCTCATCTCAGCTCCTCACACACACACACACACACACAAACTTGTTTTTCACATCATAGACATGATGCAATCCCTCTAACCCTTAAACCAGGTCTTAACCCTGAAAAGCCCTTTACAGTTGTGGGGTCCAGACAAAATGTCCCCACAAAGGTTTTTTTTGGACCTCACAAATATATAAATACAAGAAAACACACACACACGTGAACATTCTGAGCTCCACTCGTCCGCCCGGAGCAATGACGAGTCGAGTCGTCTCCAAATGAAGATTTCATCCTCTGTGAGTGTTGACATAAAACTGTATCTCTGTGTGTGTGTGTGTGTGTCACATGTAAGTGGGTTACCGTACATGGTCTGCAGCATGTGCATGTTAAGGGTGCGTGAGCGGTTGACGGCGCTACCTGTAGCAGCTTCCTATTTCTTGCAGAGGTGCAGAGAGAGAGAGAGAGAGAGAGAGAGAGACGCACACGCATTGTGTTGTGGTTTGGGACTAGTGTGTCGTTGTGCAAGTGTGTGTGTGTGTGTGTGTGTGTGTGTGTGAGCGCACACCTGTCACCTGTGAATAAACAGCCTGGTGTCTCCTGCTCATTAGGCATCTTCAGCACCTCCACCAGGACGTACATCTTCCCTGCAGAGCAAACACACACACACACACACGCAGGTTCACTTACAAACTCATTTCAGCTCACACACAGTCATAAGCACAAACATGCTGACAGTGAAAAGGCAATTATACTACCAAGAGAGCCGTGCTCATCATCACTTACACCCCCTCATACGCCCTCACACACACACACACACACACACCTCCAACTCTAAGTTCATTCTAAACAGTCCACTCGGTCCATTTGTCTTCCCGAGCTTCCATTAAGAGGCAGTAACCCACAGACAAACTCAGCGACTGCAGCGCGGCGCGGAATAGATTTGCTTTCTGAGGCTGATAAACAAGTGATTATTTTCCCCCCGGTGGCTGTAATTTGCCCGCTTTTATGTCGTCTCCATGTACGCGGAGAACGGGAAATTGTGCGCAGCTCATGTCACGTTGATTGATACGATGTGATGAAAGTGATCTCTTGCACAGTTTCGGAGCAAGCGGGTGCCGAGGATCCGGATTATTAGTCTGAGCAGATGAGTCAACGTTTGACCCACTTTGATAGTTTTCAGAGTGAGTGAACATATCACACAAGAGGAATATTATCTGTTTGAGGTTGATTCTCTTTATTATTTTATGTGTGCCCTCCAGACGGAAGCCAAATCATGCCTCAGAGGGCATCTACGTACAAACTACGATTATATTCATCGTCGATGAATCTGCTGATTATTTTCTCCATGAGCCGTTTGGTCCATAAAATGTTGGTCGGTGTTTCTCAGACCTTAAAATGAGGATGTTCTCAAATGTACTGTTTTGTCCGCCCTGCAAAAATGACTCAGTTTTAAGGATTTCTTTGTTATATTGAGCAAAGAAAAGAGGAAATATTCACATTAAAGAAGCGCTTCATTGATATGCATACATTTGCTGTTGGGTCACAGTGGTTTAAAATAAAAGTGAGCGCCCACATATGAAGTTTGGGATAAAACTGAGATCAACCCCCGTTTCTCTGTCTCTTCACTGCAGTGACAGACTTCAACAATGGCTTGGAGGCCAGTTCAGACTCTGATGATGAGGACAAGCTACACATCGTGGAGGAGGACAGCCTGCAGGAGACCGAGGTCGCCGATGGGGACGGGACCATGGCAAAGGACGGCCATGATGCTGCTGCTACAGTATTACCACACAACGGCTCCTGGAATGGAGGTGAGCAACAAAAGGGATTGTGTGTGTTTGTGTTTGTGTTTATCAATATCAGTGTATACGGTTGTCGTACTGTATGAGCGGTGATATAAATAAAGTCCAGCCATTTCCCTGACTTCAGACTCAACTTTAAAAATCAATCTCTTAATTAACTCTTAATCCTGGGGAGGTTTGCTCTGTCTCACTTCGGATTCACACAGGAACACACTCTCAGCAAAGTGCTGCCGACTACACTCTAAAGTGCAGACCTGACTGAGCCCTGAAGAGAAAATCCTCAGAACCTGACCCGACCCAGTTACGTCATTCGTCCTCAGCGAGGCCAGTGTAACCGGAGTTTGGGAAAGGAATAGACTGATCACAAAAGTGTTGCTCTGTGATTTCAAGTAGGCTAACCCACCCGATGTGCTAGAACACATGGGTCAAACTAGTGGCCCGGGGGCCACATGTGGCCCTCCAATCAATTACATGTGGCCCGCCAACCACTGTGCAAGGTGATGGAATAGAGACAGAATATAAGACTAAATGTATTTGCTGGCAATATTTATTATAATAGTAATAAGACATTCGGTTATAATCATTGCTTTATTAAATGTATTACACTCAACATCGAATTACATATAAGCTGTTTTAATCACAGTTATCCTCGTCATTATTTGCTAAATTTTCAATTGAATTCTCTATTTTTGTGCATTATAAATATGTTTTTATTGTGAATCATTTTATATCAAAACTAATATCTAATATCATAATGAATATCTTTATATTGACCACCGGCTTCTAAATAGTTGTTTTTTTTCCACTTTTTTTCCTCTCTGTCGGCCCCCGCTTGACTAGACTAGATGCTCATTGGCCCCCAGGTCATTTGAGTTCGACACCCCTGTGGTAGAACCTGACCTTGATACTAATGCACTGTAAGCTTTTGGATTGTTTTGTTTTTGTCCAAACCCGACGAGCCTTTGGTATCATCGGCCCCATGGACTCAGGCCAGGTACACAGCCTCGAGTAATCACTCAATAAATCAATCAGACTTTATTTATAGAGCGGTTTTCATTTTCAGATGGAGGACGCAGCATGCAAATAATATTACGTCATTTCTGATCATGAAAAGCAAACAGAGGCAGAATAATAATCACCGGAAGTTAAAAGCACTGCAGCTCTAATAGTTATATATACACACACACACACACACACACACAACAGGCTGCACTGCTGATCATGGGTGACTGTTCTCATAGTATTGGAGAACAGAATTGACAGAAAAATGGTCACAAAGGTTTTATTATGCACAAATCTGTGTCTTGTCGTGTTTTGTGTCATCTTTAAAAAGTGGCTCCCAAGCCGCTTCCCCAATGGGGATACGTTACGAGTATTTCAGGGAGGTTATTGCGCTGATTTTGGGACATTTAGACCAATATTTTGTACACAAATGTCTATATTTACCATTATTGATCTTTATTATAGCTGTAAAATGTCAAATCTTGAAAGGCCCATCAAGCTCAGTGCTCGTAAAAATACTCTCATCTTCATTTTGCCGCGCGTCGCCTCTTTGATTTCAGTATATGAATCGGAACAGGTGGTGAGATTAATCATCCACTCAAGTGTTATCAAGTGCAGTAAGTCAAGGACTGTGTTAGGTGGTGTGTGCTCACCGGGAACAGTGTCACGTGACATCGTCACATCAACACAGAGGCAAAGAGCGGCTAAAACGCCGAGTTAGTAAGAGGATGGCAGAGAGTGAAACTGTGAGGAAGGCAGAGGAGGAGGAGGAGGAGGGGGAAAGCCAACACGTCTCAGGAATAGACGCGCATCAATAATGCCTTAAATAATGTATGATCCATGCCGGCAGTCATGCAGAGGTTTGTCTCTGTCATCTTCAGCTCTCACATACAACAAAACCTTGTCAAATCCCACACCTTTCCTTTAAGGTTTCCACTTCTTTTAATAATACAACAGCACTCTGCCCAGGGTGACTTGTTCACAGAGAATGTGAGTGCATCATGTGTGTTTGAAATCTGCGTCAGCAACCACTCGCTCAATAAGTGGCAACCAGAGAGGCAGATCAGTTTAAAAGAGAGTACGTTTTTTTCCACATAGAAATAATGAGTTACTGAGGTCAACTGTTAGTTCGTGTTATGGTTTTAGACACGAGACTGGAGGACTCAAATGCACGACACACAGTCAATGTAAAGTTTAACAAAAGGCGCTCATCAGGAGGATCAAACAAACCTCAACACGAGTAAACGAAACCAGCGAAACATGAATAACTTGCTATGAAAAACTTGACGACGTAACTCGTCAAGTTTCACAGGGGAAGACCAGCACTATTTATACAGGAAGTAAGTGGTAACAGGTGAAAGCAATCAGGGGCGGGGCAGACAATCACACAAGGGCAGGAAGTCAGGGTCTGAAATGAGAGGGAAAGGTGAATACAAAATAAAACAGGAAGTGCATATGAAAACAAGACATGGCGTGATATTACAGTGCCCCCTTTTTTACGTGAAAGAGCCACAGTATGTCTCCAACACAATCCAAATACAAGAGATGCTTCAATTCCAATTGATCATCATCACAGCTCACATGACAGTGACTGGAAATCAGAATGAAACTTTTATCCAGTCACTTAAAACTTTAAAAAAGGTGTGCAGAAATTAACTGCTTTAAAGGCGACATAGACCGGAAGCTCCAATTAGCACTGTGTTTGTGTGTGTATCTACGTCATGACCTCGTTTATGAAACCCTAAAGTTTCAGAACAAACAGTTCAGCCACTGCTGAGAAAATAGGGTTTTATTGTTTTCCTGGGCACTGCGAAGCGGATCGGCACTTCCTTAATTTGATGTCGTCATCAGAAAACCTCACCACTCCTCTCACCACCGTAGCGCCTCCCGGTGCGGGCACTAGTCCAGGCACATCCGGTTGCGTACATTCAACCGCAGAAGAAGAAGAACTACTCTCGTTGTAGCTGCTGAGATGCAGAGCATCCACCGTGCCAGAGGGGGAGCTGTGTATCTGAGAGCTGGCCTATCTATTACGTCACTTCCAGGTACCTGGCCAATCACAGACAGTAGGAAAGCTCTTGTTGGCTGGCCAATCACAACACAGTCCACGTTCTGGGGGTGTGGTTTTGGTCTGAAACAGCGCGGCTGACGAGAGCGTCAGTGAGGAGATATTTTGATCGGCTCGTTTGCAGCGACTAGGAGGTTTTTAACCATGAAAACAAGTTAATATATGTAAGTAGACCTCCATAACTAACATATATGTGGGATACAAGCATTCTATGTCGCCTTTAACATAATATGCTTTATATGAATCTTTGGGCTGACGCCTCATCGCCATTAACTCAATGCATCAACTGCATGTCACACAGTAAGTGATGCACCAACCGTCCAATCAGACTGCGCCATGAAACCCTGCAGAACATTCAGAGTGATGACGCTGCAGAGCAGAAGTGCATGCAGACCCTTTTCCTCCGCGCATCGCCGTCTCAGGATTCATCAGATTTCCATTTTGATTTCGCCTTTCTCTCCTCATATTGATTTATCTGTGGCAGCTCCACAGCTCATTGATTTTCTTTTCTTTTGTCTTTTCACTGTTCCAAATGGGTCTGCGATATCAGTTATCACACAGCACACGGGGAGTTAAGTTACTTCTTGGTGATTTAGTGTCCAATATGTCAGGTATAGGATTTTTGTGTCCACCTGCCGTCTTTTTGATCAGATTAGTTTCAGTTTTCCTTTCAGAGCCAGATGTTCTGATCTTTGGGTCTGCCCGTACATCACCACACCTGAAAGGCTAATCCTAATCTAACACAGACACATGTCCTGCATCTGCATCTCTCGCTCTCTGTCTCTCTTATTCCACATCATCTGTCCAATGATTTTCAGGGACTATAGTTTCACCTCTTTTGGCACTTTTCTACCACATAGTAGTAAAAGCGGCATATGTACATGTGCCCAGAGCTCATCCACACTTGTGGCCGTGAGCACACAGTGGGCAGAAACCTTGGTCCAGATATCCACTGACTTAAATAATCAGCCTTTGCAACCAGAGGCTTATTCATTGCCAGCGGCTGGGATGGGACGATCGATTCCACTATTAGTATTTTCTCAATTAAGTAAACGACAGGTCTATAAAATGACAGAAACAGTATTTTAAAGTGCTGATTTATCTTATTAGATGTTGTTGTTGTTGTTGTTGTTTTTCTATCCAACAAAGCAGGAAGTCTGTACTTTTTAGAAGCTTTGATATAATTCTTTATAAAAACAAATCCTTGGAAGATATTTGGTTATCAAAGTTCCTCTTGATCAGCTTTGTACTCCCCATTTTCAGGGCTCTCTTTGAGAGAGGTGCGATGATTGAGTTATTAGCGAGATAAAGCTGTAATGAGCTCCCTCATTAGTGCTGCTGGGAGTTTGTGGAACTGTGGGGGTTGAGTCAGCTGAAGTGCGTCTCTTTAGTCCGTGCAGAGCAGACAGCTTTTACTTGTACTGGATGTCCACTTGTAGATTAAAGCCCCGCCCCCCATTTTCTACTGGTCAAAAAAAACCAAAAAAAAACCCACAGACTTCCACTCACATCTGGTGTTTTTGTCTGCAACGGTAACAGATTCTATCAGCATTCACTCCGGGGGTCAAATGACTCTGCAGTAGATGTTAGTTTTTATCACCTCCAGTCAGCAGTAATGTAAACATGACACCAGGGTGAACACGGTCATCTCGTACTTTTATGTTTTCATCAGTGGTGACATGTCGATGGTGACAACGCAGCCCATTTTCAAAAATGTTATTCTAGTCTATGTGTAGGAGCCGTGCCTCATGTTTATTTGTGAGGTGATAAAAAGGGGCAAACAGTTTTCTATTGTGCTCGTTTGGATTAGTTTCATTGGAAATAGAAAAATAAGCGCTGGACATTGGAAGGAAATAAATCGCCGATATCGTTTCAAGGAAGAATCCGGCCCTGATTTATACCCAAATGCACGTAAAAGCGACACCTACCATTAAACAATCAGCAGTCAGTCGCTACACTATAATTAAATGGCCCTATAATCAAAGTACATGAATCATTTTTGCCCTTTGTATTCCAATTTGCAGCTTTTGGTGCTCACTTGTGCAAGTTAGAATCATAAGTGGCACTTAATGACCGTGTGAAGTTTTAGCAGCAGTGGCACATCGCTGCTGAATGAATGAATGAATGAATGAATGCATGTATGTCGAGGAAACTGGCTTTACTTGTCGAGGAGGCGTCTGCAAAGGGTCTGTACCTTTTCCAGCGCAACACATGTTCAGTGCAGCGATCGGAAATCACTCAGCCGCTGCCGAGTGTGAACAATGGCCTGAAGTGAAATAAGAAAAGAAAAGAAAGGCACGCTTTGTTCTTTTGTGCTGTACGTTGGTTGTTTACAGCGTGTCTAAGAGAAGGTAGAACATGACTCACCGGAGGAACAAAACAAAAAGACAAGAATTGCTACCTACGGGAAAGGAGTCATTCGCATTTCTCAAGCCAATTTGTGATTAAAGAGTTCAAATAGAGCAGATTTAACAGTTCAGTCAGTTTGCTTTTCCTTCCTCACATTCTGCACATGTAGAGTCGGAGAAGTTTTACCTGCTTAAAATCTCACACCTCAATAAGCAAGTTTGCAGAATGTACTCACTCATCCAGACCCAGGACACTTCAAAACCATGGCATTCCCTCCTTTAAGAAAAACCTGAGTCTGCATCCAACAACAGAGGTTGATTGGCTTGTGTTTACACCACTTTTCTGTGTTGCCCCCACCCCACCCCACCCCTCTCTTTTTAATCCTCCTTTCCCCACAAACTGTTCAGCCCACGCAAGCATCTGCCTTCATCTCAGCAGCAGTTCAGTTACAGCCGAGCAGGAAATACTAAAACCATGGAGACGGCGAGAATGTGACACTCAGATATTGCTCTCACGGCTCGTTTCATTGTTGCTGAATAAAGCCTTACATGGTGTGAGCCAGCGCTCACGAGTGCCGCTCACTCTTGTTCGCTGTGTTTTTCTCCCTCTCCCCTTTTCTTCCCCGTGTACCTGCATTTTTTTTTTTCCTGCTCTCACCGATTCGCTCTTGTGAAATCGCTGTATTCTTATACCTTTTGGAATATTCCTACCTAGGAAGATGGGTGCAGATAAGGAATTTCCCCTGCGGGACTGATAAACAAATCAATTATAAATGAGTCCTTAAACAGCATAGACTGTGTAAAGAGATGGAGCCAAAACATCTGGATTGCCCCCTGGTGGATGACTGCAGTATGTCATCGTCAATCCCACCTCGTTCATGTTACACTCATTCCCACTGGTCAAAAAAAACCACCTGTTTAAACACACGTTTGAATGTTTGGTGGTAATGTGTTTGATCAGCATCCACTCGCTGGTCAAATGGCAGGTGAGCAACACTATATTTAACCTGATTTGTGTGACACGACCTGTTGTTCTTCATCTGCACCTGCCTCTTCACTCGGAAAAACATTAACAAACCAGGATGGAGAGAGCGGTGGGTTTTTTTTTTACCTGGCGGGGAAGAAGTTGGAGGGAAGTCATGGAAAAGTCAAGACATGTTGCGGTGCTGTGAAGCCAACCTGGAAGCCCTTTAAAAGACTTTCTGTGATATTTTTGGATTGTCTGACTTTCGCTCCTTTATCCCCCCCGATACCCCCCCCCTTTGTGGCAAAGAGGAGAAAGCAGCTGGTGTTGAATGAGCGTTCTGGTGAGAGAGATTAAAGTCTGTGACTCCCCCTGCAGTCTGGGCTGCAGTGCAGCTCAGATCCATCCTGTCTTATAAATTTACTGTAGACTCACTGTGACAGGTTCTGGCAAGGTATAGGAGTGCAGTGTGTGCAGAATATGTGTGCGTGTGTGTGTGTGTTGTCTCCATTAATGAGTTGTATTAAATGTGTGTGACCAGTAGCTCATTTCTGACAAACTAGTTAAGTTTAGGGCAGAGATTTGAACTGTGGTTAGTTTTACGGTTAGGGTTCGGGATAATGCTTCGTTTAGCTCATCCAAATGAATGGGAATCAATACAGTGTCCTTAAAAGGAGAGCTGAGTGTGTTTGTGTGTGTTTGTGTGTGTGTGTGTTGCTGGTGGTCATTATTGTGTGGCTTTTTGTGTGTGTGTGTGTGTGTGTGTGAAGCATTAAGTGTAATTGCAGAGTATTGTGGGAAACTATGCAGAGAAGGTGTATGAGAGTCAGAGAGGAGGGGAGGAGGGTCAGGAGAATGACTGATGGAGGGAAATGATGTGAGCCAGCGAGGGGGAGGGGGAGGGGGCAGAAACAAAGAGAGGCAGGGGAGGGGACGAGATGAAGGTGCAGCGTAAAAGATGGAGGGAGGAGTGACAGTGATGCACAGGGATGAAGGAAAGAGAACGGTGATGAGAGAGTGATAACTAACCTGGATAATTGTGAAAACAAACAGCTGTTTTTTGTGATATAGTTGTCGTTCTTTCATCCTGTTTCAGTTAGTAAGTGAAGCAAAGTGTCATTATGCTGTGGATTCTCTCCTAAGTTTCAGCTTGTTAAACCTCCTGTGTGTGTGTGTGTGTGTGTGTGTGTCCAGTCGCTCTCCTATCGTATACCCACTGTGTTTGAATACAATTTAAGATTGTTTTTAATCTCAACCCTTTCACCAGCTTTTCCTGTGGATGCACCCACTTGTATGAAGGGCTGTGCATCTTCAGTGGCCTCACAATTCAATGACCCCCCCCCCCCCCCCCGACTCTCTGTGTTAACGCACACACTTTCCTCCTCAATCAGTACAAGCAGATAAATATCAACTCAATATGAATTTAAACATTTAATGTGGACTTATTAAAGTGGAGGAAAAAGCAGGAGCAGGTGATTGAAAACAACTGCCCTCCATTAATGAAAAGATTGTCGTGCTTCAGCGTAATAGGTCACTGACGACGTCACACGCGTGGTTTACACTAATGAATCTGAGCTGCAAATATCATGAACATGCCGTTATTGGACATATGGAGGAAATACACAGCCTCATGTCAGGGTTGTGTGGTTAGTTTCACCGTTATTTAAAATGACTGATCACGAAAAGGAAGTGTAGAAGGTTGTCGTTTTTGTTATTGCAAAAGCACCATTTTCCTTGAACCCTTAAACCATGATTGCAGTTTTCAAATTTATTCACTGATTCAACCTTCTTGACACTTTTTTTTTTTTTTAATTAAAAGATCAGTTTTCAAGTATTTCAAATATTGTGTGGACCAAAGCTACACCCACATTATTTTGTTGAAATAGATTCAGCTTCCGAGTGTTTCAGTCTGGACTGACACAGAGAACTTTGAAAACTTGTTGTTTCTTTCTGGTTCTTTCTTTCTTAAACTAAGCTTCTTTACACCTGCACGTGTGTTGTCAGATGTGTTGTTGAGGATGCAGATTACTTCTGATACGGAGCTGAAACGCCCGTCTGGATATGGATTTTTTTTTTTTTTTAACCTGAAAGCAGCATTTTTAAATGAAAACGTAATGTGGACATAGCTCTATTTTGAGAAAAGGGGAAGTATTGAAAAAAGAAAATAAGAGCAGGCTGAAAGAGTGGAAAAAGGTGCGACTGAGCCAAAAAGAAATGTAGAGATGTTGAGAACGGTGAAGAGGCTCCAAGAAGAAAAAGAGGTGCGAGAAAGGAGAGAAAAAAAAGAAAAGCATGAGAGGTAGATGAGTGTGTCTCTGAGGGGATAGAGATATTTGGACAACTTTTGGATGAGATCATGGGAAGCAAAGATCCTTGCCTTAAAAATGAGCCTCTGCCTGGGCCCGCCCCTGACTCCACCCCTCTTTTATGACTGTGTGTGAGCAAGATCTGCAACTGCAGCACCACACACACACACACACACACACACACAGAGTGACTCACAGCTGCACCTGTCAAGGTTTAAGTAGGAAAAGGCGTGGCCTTTGGCACAGGTCCCGACTGATCTCCATGGAAACGCGAGGTCACATTTTCACATCGTGTGCACACAGAAAGCAAATTTACTCCTCTGACCTGGTTTCTTCACCATTGTTGATTAATTTATGACATTAATGATTAAATATATGGCTGAGCGAGAAAGACAATGAAGACATAATAATAAAAGAACATGCTGTGTGACGACAGCCGCGACGATTCTGCAGCCTCTGTTGCTTCCGTTTTAATCTTAACTTGTATTTTTTCTTTTTTAAAGTCCCCTGAAGTGCTGAGTCACCAAAGCGTGGTTTTAATATGCGCATAAAGCTTTTATGCGCTGCTATTTTCTGTTTCTCTGAGCCTAAAACCTGAAAGATTTATCAGAGTTGAGCTCTCCAATTACACTGTAATCCTGTAAGTGATCGTGGATGCACGTATTGAATACGAAACGGGCGGAGAATGCATCAGTCTGTAGCTCCATGACAGAAACTTATTTTTCAAAATAAGGTTTGTGATCTTAAGTTGACATTTGTACCACAGACTGATGGCTTCGACCTTTCTGGCTGTCACTTTTTTCTAACAGTGATTTTAAGTCTATATAAATCTTAGTTTATTCAAACAGGCCCACTGATATTAAATTGTTAAAAAAGGTATAAAATGTAATAAAATAGAAACGCAGGTTATAGAACGGACATACTTGTTGAAGTCATCTTGTTAAATCCATGTATAATATTGTACAGCACCTTACTCCGACACAAAGCCTGTGTTTATGTTTAGGTTTATGAGCGTATACATTCCTGTCTGTACTGCTACGTGTCTCTTACCTGAGGTAAAGTTCAACAGAGACGTGTGTTTGGTTTTAATGAGGACGTGTTGGACTGAGGACAAAGTGTGTCAGTCCTGGAGCCATTTTCCTCTGACGTGCCTCATTAAAAATCAAGCCAGTTACTTCATTCACTCTCTGTGAGACTGTTTGGATTCAGGAAGACTAACTGTCTCTTTCAAAGTAAACAGTCTGTGCCAGGTGAACTCCAAACGCTGGTTTCATTTCTCATGCAGTGCAGTTGCACAGTAATATCCATTTTATTGGAATATTTCCTGTTTTTGAACGATTTTGCAAACATTAACACAGACGCTGCTCCATCATTCATTAACAAAGCACTGTGTTCTACCACAGGTGGGGGCGGAGTTTGATCTCCACTATCAATAAGTGTACAATTAAGAGTAATTGTGAACGATTTGGTATTTTTCCCCCCAAAAACAATATTTACTTCTCTACAAGTGTTGCATTTTTTGGGAATAAGTATTTTATCCTTTTAAAGAAACTTTGGAAAAGTAGATTGTTCAAAGATGCCAAGTTCTCTTGAAAACAGAGCATTAAGAATCACAGTAGCACCATCTAGTGGTGTAAAATCAGAGTTAAGCCTCAAGAGGGTGATATTACAGTGGTATCTGTTTATCAAAAAAGGGGTTTGATTAGTTGTGGGAATGTGTGCATGATTCTCGTATTTTAAGGTGAATTATTGGGGTCTTTCCTCTGTACCTTTTGTTTCTACTCCTGTTTTACATGTTTTAAAAATCACTTGACTCCTTGACAAAATGTAGTGACAGAACGTTGCAACATCCAGGGTAAGAAAGGATGGATAACTTTATTTCTTTAGAGACATTTCCTTTCTAAGACGGACTCGACCCCATCACTCTGACGCCACACTGACTAAACTCTGCACATGTCTGATTTCAGTGAAAGAGGAGTGTGTGTCCGAAGAGGAGAAGGAGGTCGTGAAGGATGCACTCGTGGAGGAGATTCTCCAGCAGGGAGACACAGCCGTCATCTACCCTGAGGCCCCCGAGGACGAGCAAAGTCCAGTAGAGCCGGGAGGAGCCGATGAAAACGGTAAAACCCAACACATAGTAGTACCAACTGCTGACTTGAGTAATGGATTATGTCAATAATATCAAAGTCAGAAAGATGCTTTGAAAATCTTTTTGACTTTGAAAATTTCAGAGGCTGTGTATGAAACCTGAAGCCCAGAGTTCTTAAATACTCATCCCATGTTTTTCACCTTTTCAGGCACACCGGACTCCTTCTCCCAGTTGCACACGTGTCCCTACTGCTCTCGGGGCTACAAGCGCAACGCCTCGCTGAAGGAGCACATCAGGTATCGTCACGAGACCAGCGACAGCAACTACAGCTGCTTGCACTGCAGCTACACCTTTACCTACCGCTCGCAGCTGGAGAGGCACATGAGCCACCACAGAGGCAACCGGGATCAGGTAACATCACATTGTGGGGCATCAGTTCTGTCAATGTGCGGATGGGTATAGAAGCTGCAACTCACGATTATTTCCATCATCCAATTAATTAAAACGTTGATTGGTGGAACTTGGAAATGATGTTCTCACATGTCTTGTTTTGTTTTTAAGTTTTAATGATTCCTTTGAGCAAGGAAACCAGAAAATATTCACATTTAAGAAGCGGATTAAAAAAAAAAAGAAGCTAAAGATTATTTACTTGTTTTAATTATTAGCAGAAAGTAATGAAAACAGGGAAACTGACCTGGTGGGGGTGATTGGTATAGTGAAATATCATAATATTTTGCATGGCGATATTATATTGCTTTTGGGACACTAAGCATTTTTTTAAGCATATTGTTTTTATAACTGATGTTACAAACATTATTAGCGTCAAAAAATATATATATTTACATTTCAGTTCACTAGATGGTGTCAGGTGCTCACTATCACTAGAGCTGTTGTGGAGTATATCACTGTATAATTTGGCAAATACTCAGTATTTTATAATATCGTGGTCATATCGCACCATGACTTAAATATCGTGTCTCTGGAGATTCCCACCCCTACGCTGTAGTATACTTAAGTTTGTTAAAGCATTTCCCCATCACATCTACTCTATGAACTCCTTAAGGTTGTTCTGTTTTGTGGCTGTTTTAGCTTTGATTAAATTCTAATTTGACGACTTTGATACCTTTTTAGGTGCACCAGGTAATATTATTTAATATTAAATTAGTATGTTCTTTGATCATTCAGTTGTCCTTGAGGTCAAAGCTTTACTCACCTTAGTTATTTGATACACTTTAATGTGCTTTGGTAGGGGAAAAAAATACCTTCGATCCTTTGAAAACCACGGTTCTTTAAACGAGTAGTATGTGGAAACTTCTCATCGCGTCTTTTTAAAGTTTATACGCGTTTGTGTCCAGTAAAACCATCAGAGTTTCTTCTTCGCCGCTCCGCAGCAGCCCTCGTGCGCTGTCCTGTCACTGCTCTGTTTACAGCGACGAAGAAGAAAGGTGATTTCCGGTTTACCTTAGCGTTAGCGCGAACGTGCTAACCTGGTTAGCCAACTGGTGACTTGTCACGCGTGAGTGTCCTCATGTGAAATAAAACTACCTCCGCGGTGTTTATCGTGTACACGGCAGACCGTGAAAGAAACAAACACAGGTATTTGATTTGAACAGACTGTGGCTACACGTTAACCATGATATTGGATGAAACTTCTATTGATTCTGACATTTATTTAACCTGGAAGTTGTTGCATTGTTGTTTTATAATGTGACCGTGAACAACACAGACAACATGTGTTGTATTTATCTATAAAGGGGCTGGTATTTTAAAAAGGAGTTGGTAGATTTATTTATTTAGCTACATTTATTCAATTTTAAAAGTTATTACATTGTTTTATACTGCAAGAGTTCTGTTTAACTCCAAATACTTTTGTATTTGTTTCAAAGGGTCCAATCGGAGCCAGGTTATACAACAATTGCAATTATGTACTTCCGTACATGGTTTATACATGCAGCTGATCAGATAAATATAAGTAAATATGTATTTTAAATGCACTCAGTATCAGCTGATACACTATGTTCAAGTTACAGTAAAGGGAAGAAATGGCATGGGAAGATCCGTAATAATTATGTTTGTCCTAATTGTTTTATTTATCTGTCTCAGCGTCACGTGTCCCAGTCAACAGGAGGGACAGGTGGAACTCGCAAGTTCAAGTGTACCGAATGTTCCAAGGCCTTCAAATACAAGCATCACCTGAAGGAGCATCTGCGCATTCACAGCGGTGAGATGATGTCATAGTACACACACATACTTTATGTATGAGCTGTTGTTAATACAGTCATTTATAGTTAACAGTTGGGCAAAGTCTGGTTTTGATCAGAAATTATGTCAAATTAAGGGACCAAGATTTTAGTCTGATTCATGTCAGCTTCTCTGACTCTCTCTACTTTAAGCACTTCTCATTGTCTCAAGTGCTTCTCACTTTAGCACTTCATGCTGTAAACACTTATTAAGTGTAACTGAGCTTAATGTAACATTGGCAAGAAAAAACTAAACATTTAAAAAGACATTATATATAAGAAAGTGCAAGATGTACAATGCAGTTGAAACCTCTCTTTTAACCGTAGTGTCTCTGTGTGCTCCCTTTTAGGTGAGAAACCGTATGAATGCTCAAACTGCAAGAAGCGATTCTCCCACTCAGGCTCCTACAGCTCCCACATCAGTAGTAAGAAGTGTGTGAGCGCAGCACACCCCAACGGCGTTGCTCGGACATCAATAAAGTCCCCTCCACCCACCACCCAGACCACACCTGTCGTAATAGCCCCAGCCCGCATGATCCTTAAAGAAAAGGGTGAGAGTAAACCCCTCCAGGAGCAGATCCCCGTGACCCAGATCAAATCTGAACCTGTGGAATACGCCTGCAAGCCCGTGATGGCTGCACCAGCAACGTCAGCTGGTACCAATGGCGTGGTGAATGGAGGGACTGCTCAGCCGGCCACAGCTACAAACCTGTCACAGGGCGTGGCTATGGTTGTGCCCACAGTGGGCCTGATGTCACCCATCAGCATCAATCTGAACGACCTGCAAAATGTGCTAAAGGTTGCAATGGACGGAAATGTGCTCAGGCAGGTGCTGGGTTCAGCCAATGGGGTGGTGACGCAGGGGAAGCAGGGAATCGTCGTCCAGCAACCACAGCAGCAGATCATCAGCCTGCCGGCCTTCGTGGATCACGACGGCACCACGAAAATCATCATAAACTACAGTATCGGCCCTGCAGCCGGCACCACAGCCACGACCCAGCCTACACCGCTCATTGTCAAAAACAATTGTGCTATAACTCCCACTGTGACTAGCACTGCTGTCGCCCCCTCCCCCACCGACACAGACAAACCCTCAACCCCAGAGGTGGCTGACCTCAGTATTGTTAAGGAAGAGCCAGAATCACTGCTCATCACAAATGAGACAGAGGCAGCCACACGGACAAAAATGGAAACTGTTGACACTTCTTACCCAGCTCACTTGCCAAAAGCCAACAGCACCAGTTCATGTTTACTATGTGACGAGTGTCCCGACCACCTGGAAGCGGTGCACCTCCTCCAGCATCGTAAAGCAGCCAATGGGGAGGCTGTTGACTCTGCTGCCCTGGACCCGTCATTTGCTGCTTTGCTAAGTGACGCAGGAGTGACGCTGGAGGAGCCGCCGGTGGAAGACATCGTCTCACTCCTTAAGAACTATTTTGCCTCAAACGCCAACCCTAGTGCGAAAGACCTGATGGAAATCTCAGAGTCTGTTAGTATTCCCGTGGACGTGGTCAGGAAGTGGTTTGCCAAGATGAACTCTGGAAAAAAAGTATTCAAAAGCTGCAGTACACAGCTTTCCAAAACCACAAAATTCAACTCAAAAGACACTTTGAATCAGAGCGGAGAGGAAAAGGACACCAAACGAGAAACATCAGAATCCAGGAGCACTTCTCCTTCAGACTCTACATCACTAAGCCTCAATAATGGGGAACTCATTATTAAAAGCGAGCCAGAAGACCCAGAGGCCCCAGACTCCCAGGCAGAGCCTCTGGACCTCTCTCTTCCTAAACACATTGCAGCTGCATTGAAAGCCAAGATTGCCCCACTTCCTGCCAAACAGCAGGATCAGCCTCTGAACCTGGCTCGTCTGAACGATGAGCAGCTTGGGAGTCGAACAATCTACGTCACCGCACCTCAGACTGGAAACCCAGTCAACATCGTCACAGCCGCACAGCTGCCCACGTTACTGTCGGTTGCCGGTCAGGGCTCGATGGGTTGTCTCAGCTCCTCAACGAAGCGAACCATCCTCATCCCGCAGCTCACCTACACCTACGCCACTACAGCCAGCAACGCCTCTGGAGCACAGACCGTCGTCCTCAACGGCCATAAGGTTAATATGTCTTCAAACTATGTTTCCTCTGTGGCCCGAAAGCTTTAGTGAAACGAGTATACACTTACACAAACACACTTAATGGGTTGTGTATTCATTTCCTGCCCTTCTAAACGTTACACACAAGATCTTAACAAACTAATTTCTCTCCTACAAGAAAAACCTGTCAGGTGACAATTGTGGTTACATTTAGAAATAAGACAGAAAGTTATGTCACGTTTGTTCCTTGTAATTTCTACTTTTATGCCCCTATAAAACAACGTGACATCAATCCACTCCACCAAGTGTTCAGGCTTATGTCACATCATTCATGTTTTTTTGGTTAAGTGAGTCATTTTTAAGTCATAGTTAATATTTTTTTTAATGAAGTACTTTAGGCCCATAATAAAATATGATCCAAAATATAAAAAAAATGACATCATAGATGGTGCTTTAAGTGACTTGATGCAGGTGAAGCAGACCAAAGTAAATGCACACTGGACTCGAGGTCAGTATTGCATCAGCAGATGAGGGTTGGACTTGGTTCCAAAGGTCGAATTACTGGACACATTTAAACTTCTGGATTCTGGCAATTGGTTAAATGTTCCCATGAAACCCAAAGTAAACCCTGCCCTACCTCCTGAGCCTGAGCTTGTTTTTCAACCTGGCCTCATTCTCACCAAGTTCTTAGTGCCCAGTAATGTTCTTAGTGCTCACTTGACTTGACATTAAATGATTTCTTTTGGCGTCTTCTCACAGGAGGAAACAGTTTTGGAAAGCAGCTCGGACATGTTGTCCACAGTGGAGGAGCAGGGCGATGCACCCATGATCATAAGGAGGCGGCGGATGGACAACGGAGTTTACCCCTGTGACCTATGCTCCAAGGTCTTCCAGAAGGCCAGCTCCCTGATCAGGCACAAATACGAACACACAGGTGAGCAATGACATGGAAAGTTCACCACACACACATTCTCTGCAAATCTCCACATGCTGACCTAACAGCAAAGGACTTACTTGAAACCAGTTTATTAAGTTCTGCAGGTTTTCCCTCTTTTTTTTTTTATTATCCTCTTGTTTTGCTTAGTCATGGTTCTCAAACTGGGGTACGTGTTCCACCAGTGGTACGCTAGCTTCCTCTGGTGGTAATTGGAGGAAAATCAGAAACACTGTTATACTGTATATATAATATACCAGGGTGTGTAGGAAATTAAATAATTTGAGTCACCTTATCTCTCGCTCCATATTAATCTAACTTCACTATACCAGTGTGTGTGAAGGAGGATGATGAGAGAAAATTATCTTGTTGGGAATAAATGTGCCTCCTGTGAAAAGTCTGTAGCTGACTTTGCTCGACCTCTTTACACCACTGTATTTTAACATGGGGATGATGGTGTTACTGCGAGAGTGTTTTCTTGGTATAAAACGTTTGAGAACCACTGCTCTCGAGGCATCTTTATTTAATATGCTGTGATTTTACATGACAAAATTTGATGTGTTATACTTGATGGCATTGCAGTTACATGCAGTCTACACTACTGTGCACAGGTGTAGTTATAGTCACCATTTAAAGTTTTTATGACAGACTAAATAGTTTATGATAATAACTGGGTCAGCAGAGTTGCTCTAATATGTTAATAATCTTGTCATTTCACAGACATTAAAAAGTAAAGTTTCACGATTGGATTTTATTTGTGTCAAAACAGATGAAGGTAACGGCAACATTATGCTAACTTATGCAAACAGGTGTACTGTGACTCAAAACCACAGTTTTAAGGCATAAATGCTTCTTGTCCAAGAAAAGAAAACACAGAAAGTTACGTTCTGCAGCCTTAACTAGTCAATTTAAGTGGTGGCTTTTTAATGCAATAGTCATAAATCCATTAATTCATAAGGACAATGACAACAAAAAGGTAATTTCAGGGTCTTACTCAGGGTCAACAGCACCCCTCCCCCTCTGCTGCTGCTGCAGGAAACATTTGGTGAAGACTTTGAAATACTGACTGTACATTCGTACACATTTTAGAATGTCATTGTACTTTTTTTCCGACACAGCTGAAACCTGTGAAGTGTCCTCCGCTCACTTTATTGTCATTGCACCTGCAGGAAAACGGCCTCACGAGTGCTCCATCTGCAACAAGGCCTTCAAACACAAACACCACCTGATCGAACACTCGAGGCTGCACTCCGGCGAGAAGCCGTACAAGTGCGACAAGTGCGGGAAGCGTTTCTCTCACTCCGGCTCGTACTCGCAGCACATGAACCACCGCTACTCTTACTGCAAGAAAGAAGGACTCGACCTGGACTCCAGCTCCGAGTCGAGGCTGCACCGGGCCGGCGGCAGGCCGAAGTCGAACAGAGGGACCACGACCCCGCACTCCCAACTGGACTCAGACGAGAGGGAGAGCGAGGAAGAGGACGGAGACGGAGACGACGAGGCCATGTGCATGGACGACATCCGCGTCGTCCAGGTGGACGACGGCGAGTGCGAGATCTACGAGGGCAACTTTTACGACGAAGACGACGACGAGGACGAGATGATGGAAGAGGGAGAGGAAGAGGGTAGCGTTGAAAAGATGAAGGAGTTTGCGTGCGACGTGGTGGAGGTCGAGCTGGGGGAAGACCACATGGAAGGGGACGGGGAGAACCAGGCAGTGGCGGCCGCGAAGGAAATAGACAGTGTAGCAAATACGGACAAAAGCATGAGGAAGGAGGGATTCAACATCGAGCACGCAGAGGAAGTCATGACAGATTCCGATTAAAAATGGAAGGAGAATCTCTTTGGGACAGTTTTGAATGTGTTGATCACTGAAATCGAGTTAATTAAGACAAAACCGCATCTTGCCATCAGAAAAAAGAAAATGGCGGTTGCCTGATGTAACGGTCCACCACTGTGTACAAAATCCCAGGTGTGCCTGAACTTGAAAAACAAACAGTGACTTTTTCTTTTTCCTTGTGAAAATTAACTATCAGTATTAAAAATTGTTTATAAAAGTACAGATTTTAAAGCAAAACTCACCCATCACCTTGTTAGACTTGTTACTGAGACATCCCAGGTTGTTTTGTCTGTCTGTCTGTTTGTTTGTTTTTATCTGGTCAGTGTTACTAATCTTGTTGTTCTTGTTTGAAACATTTAAACCTGTAAAGATGAGAAAGATTTCTATACCTTTTTATTGCCAATGAAGTTTCCTAAATCAGTATTTTATTGAGTTCTACGAACAAAAACCTCTGCACTACAGTATTCCTGGTTTACCTATGGATACATGCCTCATGCATCGTACACCCTTCAGTGTTTTTATACATGTACACTAGCGAGCAACATGTCGTCCGTGTTAGTGTTATTAGTCTTTGCCAGCTCGCATCATTTTTGTTTTTCAGTTTGACTGTTAGCCTTAAGGTAAACAAAGTATTCTTGGGGAGGGTCGAGGGTGGGATGGGGAGTCTGGGAGGAGACGGTGGCTTCCTACGCCGTAACCAAATTTGTCCTATCAGGGAACGTAGAGTCACAACCTTAAAAGCCAGCAACCAGGCACCTGTGTTTTTGCAACGTGGCGCAGTCCAAACAGGCGTCGAGTGGCTCCAAAAGCACTCGGAGCAGTTGTTTTAGCGAGCTTCTCCACATTCTTGGTTTCAGTGTTATTAGATTAGCTCATGTATGTGACATCGTCATACTAATTGTGAAGGAACGGGGCTCTTTCCTGCTCCGACCCCAATGCCTCCAGCCTTATGCAAGACCTGTGTGCTGTTAAAAGTGCCATTGAACAGTGTTATCGTTTCTAATTCTTCTTCTTCTTCTTCTTCTTCACACACGTAGCCAGTATTATTCCGTTTATTCTGTTACTGAAGCAAGACCCATATTGACTAATGTTTGCCGACTTGCACAGAACAGCAGCTTTAGGTTGTAGAAGGTGAAAAAAAGAAAAATGTTCCTGTGAAATAAATGTTTTTATTTAATTTTTTTTTTTTGGTTTTGGGGAGGCCTTGAACACCATGTGAACCACGCCCAAGAGTTGGGAAACTATTTTATGGCGGCACGTAAGTTCTTCCATTTTTAAATCCTTGTTACCAGTGAAGCTGTTATTTCTCCTCCATAACCAGCTTGTAGTTTTATTGACAAATGTGAGGATTAAATGCACATTATAATCACCTCCAAACACCTCATTTCATATTCACTTCACAGTGACTTCAAGAGGGAAACAGTCACGAAACATCCAATTTTAATCACATAACTTTGACAGCTAATCGCGGCCTTAACTTTTAGCTGTCATATATCTATTAGAAACGATACTTAAACCAATTAATGCATGCGTTATATTTTATTTGAAGTCGTAACAGTATATAAGTTTCATTTTAAAAGTTCTGACTCAGTTGACAGTGGATGTAAAAAAAAATCATAATCACCAGTTTCCCAACCATAAGTTCTTAAAAATGGATACAAACGCTGTTGTGTTGATACACATTGAGATCATTGACAGTTATAACACCAAGTTTGATCAGGAGCAAAGAAAGAAAGTCAAAATTACAATCGCAAAACACGAGTAAAGTGATTTTTATTTTTGGTCAGACGTGCACTTTGTTTTTAGGAGGGGAGAATTAAAAAAAAAAAAAAAAAAAAAAGTGGTCACAAGCTGTCCTGCACTTCAGGAAACAAACATTAGTGAATGTGGTTTCAGTTGTTTTCAGTTGGATTTATGAAACAGTGTTAATAGTTTGTTGTGTTTTCTTTTTTCCCCGTCAATGGCAGTATTAGAACCCTTTTCACAGATTAGAAAAACAACACCAGAACCTGTTTAGTTTTTAGCAGACTTTTATATTTATGTGTCTTATTTTTATATTTTCTTTTAAGGTTATTTATTACACATGGTAGTGTACATTACTGTAGTATGGATTGATACAATAATATATTTTAGTATGAAAAATAATCTCACAAACAAACAAACATACAAAAATAATTAATAAACAAATCCCAAAATGTGGTTCTGGGAGCTGAAGTTTGTTTTTATCAAAAATGTATTAAAAAAAGAGAAAATGTAATTTAAAAAAAACAAAAAACATGTATTCTGTAAACATGACTTCTGTTTTAAGCTAAAATGAAAAAAGTAATGAATTGAGAAATAGAAAAGTGTTACATGTGCATCCGCTCTTTGCGTCGTTATGAAGCTACTGAATTCTGTGATTTTAAAAGCATGAGTCATCGATGTTTTAATGAAGGATCTTGCTATGAAGACGATGTTCCACACTTCCTTTTTTGTTATTGTTGTTATTATTACGTAGAAGCCAAATTTGGATTAACCCGCCACCATGTTTTTTTGTTCTGTGCCAACTCGCTCCATCGTACTGTCGAAGGCTCTGCCCTCTACATGCCCTCTACATGCCCTTTGTAAATCCACTGTCTTTTGTATCGTTTTTACTTTAGTTTTTGCTCCATTTTTATGACTCCCCATCACAATAAAATATAAGACAAGCATTTCTGACTCACTTTGTTTTCACTTAAAACCTCTGGAGTTCCGAGGGACTTTCAGTGCCATTACGTTCTTTTATCGCCAAGCCATTTTATCTGTGTTGAATGAATATAGCTCAAATTTGACAGAGGATAAGCATTTTTGGAAAAATTTAGAACTTAATATTAAATATTTTTACAGCAGTTTTTGGGAAGGGAACATATTAGTCAATTTTTTAATAAAAATAAAACATCAAAATAAATGTTTTCTCATCTCAGGGCCTTCTAATAATTAAAATTTAATTGTAATTGAAATGTATTTTTGTATTTTTTGGGGGTTTAGTGGTTAAATTGGACACTGAATTGACTGTGGGTGTGAGAGTGGATGGTTCTTTGTGATGGACTGGCCTCCTGTCCAGAGTTTACCCCGATTTTTGCCCCATGTCAACAGAGATTGGCACCAGCGCCTCCTGCAACCCTCATGTGGAGGATAAAGTGGTCGACGATAAATAACATGTTTAATTTAAGTTTGGCTTTTAGAAAGAGAACTTGGCTTGCAACAAGAGGGTTGCAGGTTCAGGTCCCCACCAGGTAATGGGAAGGTTGTGTCAGGAAGGTCATAAAGATCTCTGCTAAATCAAATGTGCGGATTATCTACTGTGGCAAGAAGACAAACTATATATGGGGTTCCCTTTTTTCACTTGAGCCCCTGCCCCCTAAAATGTCTGTGCATGTCACTGCACTTGACCTTTGAAGTCCATGAAGAAAAGCCAGAGTTTTAAACTCAGGAGTTGTTGATCCACTGTTGCCTCCATCCATAACTTCAAATGTGTTACTTTGTGACTTTATGTGTTCAAATGTGCAGTGTGTTAGATACATGGATAGAGCTGAAACAATCAATTAATAATCAATTACTAAATTAATCTACAACTATTTTGATATTTTCTTCATTTCTTTGCTCTGGATAACAAAGAAATCATTAAAAGTGAATAATTATGGTTTGTGGACAAAACAAGACGTTTGAGAGCATCATCATTTCCATCATTTTTAAGGTTTTCTGATATTTTATGGACCAAACGATTCATCCAGAAAATAGTCGACAGATTAATCGATAATGAAAATAATTGTTAGTTGCGGCTCTACACATGGACACGTGTGCAGTGTGTGTGACACGTCTGCATTGCTGATCTGCTGTGACTATTGTCTGCACAGGGAGTGTCTGCTGCAGAGCGGCTGCTATGTTTAACACAGTGTTTGCATTTGAAAAATATCATTTTAATAGCCCCTGCTATAGTCAGCAACACCTTTTACACACATTAGTTTATAATTAGTTGAATTCTGCATGGAAGGAACAAGAACATGGAGCTTGACAAAGTTAGTCAAAAACACAAACAGCTGAAACGAAGCATCTGTGTTTAATCCTGTTTTACACAGACACAGGAATAACTGACAGGGTCGACTCAAAATTCCACCAGATAATTGACACTGCGCGTCATGCTGAAGATCGTCACCAGGTGGTGCTAGAAGACCATATGACAAAGCTTAGGGAGCAGCAGAAATAATTGAGTCAAGATTATTTTGTTTAAGCCGGTGTTACTTGAGCACTGAGGGAAATGTCAAACTTTCCTAATCTAACCACTTTTTTTCCCCCTTCATCCTTTGGCAAATACTAGATTATCTACATGGCTGATTCCAGCATGCAAAGTTATTATATGCAATTAGAGCGGAGGGAACAAACCGAGACAGGGGTTATAAAAGCCTCACATCTATTTTCTTTTTTTTTTTTTTAATGTGCAGAGAATAAAAGTCACTTTCATTCATCCTGTGTTGATGAGCGTGAGCCGCTGTGTTGAATAACAGGAACTTTATTATGTACTTTTAGCCCAGAGCAAAGAACAGCACAAGAAAAGCACAGTTTGGTTTTGCTGTTAATGGATTTAACAGAGTTTTAATGAATATTCATGATGCACCTGGAGTGTGTGTGTGTGTGTGTGTGTGTTTGTAAGTGTTGCCTCATTAGGATGTTTCCTGGCACAAACACTGACCTTGACAGGACCAGTAAATCCTCATGGAGAACAAAACCTGGTCCTAATGAGGCAGAATGTCAAGTCTGAGGAACTGGATGAGTTTAGGGGTAAAATCTGAATAGTAGTTGGGATTATAAGCATTAATTGATATGGTTAATGGTTTCTTTATGCCAGGGGTGTCAGACGTATGGCCTGTGGACCACAACTGGCTCAACGATGGGTCCAATCCGGCCCCCAGGATGAATTTGTGAATCTAATCATGTGAAATATTACATTTTTCAGTTACAGATACCTGTAAATGGTCAACTTGGGCATAATAGAATAGAATAGAATAACTTTATTCATCCCCAAGGGGAAATTGTTTCGACATAGCAGCAATACAAGAAAATATTATAAACATAAAATGTAATGTAATTGTTGAACTAGCACTTATTCTTCAGGTTGTTGGTGCTATGTTTTGTAAAAAGAGACTTCATTTAATGTAAATAAAAGGGAAACATTTTGAGCAATCAAAGGGCCACAAAAACACAGTTTTAAAGGAAATAATAATCATTAAACCTGTATTTTTGTGCAACATACATTACATTTACATGTCAAAATGTGGAAGTTGGAATTGAATTAAACATTAGAACATGGATTTTAGAATTTTAAACTTGGATTTGAATCATTGATTAGAATTTTGTAACTTTGGGGGCGACAGTAGCCCAGTGGTAAAAGGTTATGAGGGTTGATTCCCGGCTCCGCTTGTCTATACGCCAACGTGTCCTTGTGCAAGACACTTAACCCCATGTTGCTGACGGCTGTGCATTCACAGTGTGTGAGTGGGTATGGAAGATGAGTGGTAGATAGGTGTCAGCGAATGGCAAAACTGTAGTGTAAAGCAGCTTTGAGTGGAAGAGCAACAGACCATTTACCATTTGGTTTCAGAAGCTGCTATTGCTTCGTCTTTAGGCCGGCCGACACCTCTCTGAGGAGGAGAGAAGGCATGCTTCGGATGAAAGCCCTGCCGAAGTCAGAGTGGCAAACCCACAGAGGATACACCTGAGACGAGCTCTGATGACCAGGTTCCCATCCTAGTCCTCAGAGGAGCTGTCTAACATTTCAAAGCCCTTTCCAGGAAGAGAATTCCTCATCCTCCAGCGAGGACATTGCAAAATAACTAGAGGTCGATATCCGAGTCAGCTGGAGATCAGCAGAGGAAGAGGTTTACTCTGTATCCACAGATCCTGAGCATCGTCTCGTCATATTTCTTCCTCTGTCGTCTTCGCTCCGACAACGTTGATCTTCATCTTCAGTTGAGCGAGAGTCGAGACCTGTGAGGACGTCGCGGGCCGCATAACACTGGTCTGCGAGCTGCATCCCGGCCCCAGGGCCTTATGTTGCCCACGTGTGCTTTAAGTGATAGTGATCATGATGATGGTCCGTTCCAGCTGCAGGTTCCTGACTGACTCCACAGATGAAGTGAAACAGATGGTTCAACAAGTCGCCTTGAGACGAGGGATGTTCAGCTTCAAGTAAACACCATATATTCAGCTCCGTCTGGCTGTTGCTGCTGCTGATGCTGCTGCTGTGAACCAGAGCACAAATAACAGACTGTAATTAAAGCTCCGCTCTGCAAATGGGCAGCTTTGTGTCAAATGACTCGGGATCTTCTCTCACACAAACATCAGGTAATCGATACAACAAGCGCTCAGGTCGCAGCGTCAGCAACACGGACGCCGTCCAAGGCTGAAAGGAGTCGAAGGTAATGAACAGGAAAGACGAGTCGTGTGTGGAGGGTGATACCATCAGTATTTGTTGTTGCCTGATGTTTCTACTGTCGCCCATTTGTGTCTCCTGCAGACACAGATTCACAGCTGATTTCAGGCCATGCACTGAAGTAAAAATAATTAGGCTCTGTAATCTGTTTCTAAAGCCCGTTTAAATCCACTATCATGTGCAGATAGTGGCGTTATAACTCTTAGTCAGCCTGTCTGTGTTCTGTCCTTCACTTTATTGCCCCTTAATATTAGCTAGTTCACCAAGAATCTGTTTCAAAACTGTTATCCGTGAAGATAAAGGTAAATAAAGGTCATCCACTGTGGCTGATGCAGAAGCAACAATTATGATTATGCACATGGAAAGCCACTTTTTTTTTTTTTTTTTAAACCAACTTTTTTTTTAACAAATAACGCCGTCTTTTATAATCCTGACTCTGCAGCTCAGCTTCTCCTTGAATTATCTTTTGATTGGCAGGTGATATTCTTCAGCACACAATTCACTCCCCCAAAGGCTTCACAAAACAAGGCAAATATCACTTTTTAACCGAATAAAAAAGCTTTTCAAATGCAAAAATAATATGAGAGTGTCTCTGTGAGATGTCGGAACCCTCATGGAAAAAAAATAAAAATTCTAAATGGAATACGAGTAATTAGCCTGTTTGTCTTCCAAATGACGGCGTGGGGCTTTTTAAATTCCCAGGAGTGATCCACAGTGGCGGTGTAGGTGTGAGGAGGACGTGACAGCAGACACCTGCCACTCAGACAGTCAGACAGACAGACAGACAGACGGAGCACAATCATGGGACATGAGCAGAAGCGATTCATGCGTCAAACTCGCATTTGTCTCTGTCAGTCAGACGGAAACACAGATCCTCTGCCGTGACAGTGACAGCCACGCTGAGCCGAGCATAAACAAAGTTTTAACTGTGTACACATCAAAAATGTCTGCCGCTCGACGCACGGCCTCCGCCGTCAACTGTTTGACAAAGTGTTCGTACACAGCGGTGCAAATCACAGCAGTAAATAAAAAATGGACCTGTACCTGCTGTCACAGGGAAATCAACACTACATTCTACTTTGATGAGCACTAATACATTCAGATTTCAGGCGGAAGTGACTCTTTATCTGATTTTTCCACTCAATGAGTCGTCACGTCTCCAGAGTTTGACTGGTGCCATGTTGCAGCTGTACGCAGCCTCCTATTGGACGACATCGTGTGTGCTGTACTTTGGGATTGGGAACATCATGTTCTGCAGAATGTGACTCAAACTGTCAAATCAAGTTACGTGCACATTTTCTTCTCGACTTCCGTTCAAATAGACAATGTAAGGCTATGGTGACTCAGTGAGAAGGTCTACAGTTTTGGTGAATGAATTAAATCCAACTTCTTAGGCCACATCCACACGATGTAAACAAAAAACGCTGTAGTACATGTGCCAGGATGCTACACCAAAATAACCCTAACCCAGAAGATGATGTACACACTTACATATAGATATAATAACAGAAACGGAATAAACAGAGCCACAAGAAAGGGAAATAATCTCTGTATACGTTTAATGTGTGCATATTTAGCGACTTTACAGACCCCTGTCAACTTCTTTTTCAAAATGTGACTGTCATAAAACATAACTAAATACTTTCTGAAAAGGAAATGCCCAATTTTGCCACACGAGACATGACATCACCTCATTGCATCCATATCAAATCATTGGTTGATTGGCTTCCTGAGACAGTAAATGGTCTGTATGTATACGACACTTTTCTACTTTTTGTTGAACACTTAAAGCTGCTTTATACTCCAATTTTGCCATTCACCCATTCATACAGCATCTATGTGCAGCACATGTTCAAGTGGAAGGACAACTCGCTCTACAGTTGCTCCAACACAAGGGAAATTATGCAGCAATGACCCTAGACCAGGGGCCTCAAACTCAAAATGACCTAGGGGCCAGTGAACTTCTAGGCTGGTCAGGACAAAGTGGAAAAAGTTCAATTAAACTTAAAATAACCAGTGGATAATCCATCATGACACTGCACATTTTAAATATCCAGGATTATATTTGCTCACCCTTTCAAAGTAAAAGTGTTTGTTTTGACGTATAGTTTATAACACATTTACGATGCAAAATCAATCTGTTACTAACAAAAAACAGACAAATACAATAGAATTATTTAGTAATATGTAGACCATCATATTTGAAAGACTAGAAAAGATTAAATACACAATTGAATGTTGAATTTAATACATTAAATAATGTAATTAACGCAACCTAATGTACTATTATTAGGTTACAGGGCCACAGGACATCGATTAGGGGGGCTGCATGGGGTCCACGGGCCGCGAGTTTGAGACCTCCGCCCTAGACAGTGTTTTAGAACGGCAGAATGTGCAGAAGTGCATTAGTGGAGGGAGGAGAAACCATGTGGTAGAACGTCACAGCAGAGCTGCGGGTCTTTATCGCCCCTGCTGTGCAGCTTCATTTCGATTTGCTGGTGAAAAACTCATCGAGTCCAATAAACCATAAAAACTAAATTTCATCCCTGAGTGCGACACATGAAAGGTGGATCGACTGGACGGACATTAGAAAGATGGAGGTGTTCATGTTAGTACTGTATATCCCTGTGTGTGTGTGTGTACACACACGTCTGATGACCTCACATCTCTGGGACAATGAGTTTTTTTTTTTTTATTAAACTTTGTTTGCAGTTTTATTTCAACTCGATGACCTGCAGTAAAGCTATAGACTACCCAGTATGTGGGCTGTATTTCTTTGTGTGTACATTCTCTGGCAGAAACACCAGTAGTCCTCATGGAGGTCAAAACCTGGTTCTAATGAGGCATAACCTCATTTCTGAGAAACTGGTTAAAGTTCGGCATTAACTGGTTATGGATAAGGTTCGTTCAAGTGAATAGAAGTCGTCAGAAGAACAGCTGTGCACATCGGCGTGTGGTTTGGCGGCAGATTCCTTTGTCAGCGTGATTTGTCCGTGCTGTGGAATGAGTTTGCTGCCTGTCATGAAAGCAGCCATGCAGTGAGGAGGTCCGTCCGTCACCAAGCACCGATGTGCCCGAGTTCAGCTCTCCTCCGGCTCGCTCCCTCCCTCCCTCCCTCCGTGTCTGATTTTATCTCTCCTTTTTCTCCCAGACACCATCTCCACATTTACCCCGAGGTGTCAGATTTACGATCTTATGCAAAACAAGTCGCTCAAGTGGAAAGATAAAAAGCACAGATTACATAAATCTCCAAGCAACAAGCCAGCAGGCAGTCATTAGTGCAGATAACGCTAAAAACTCATTTATTACCTTTTAATGTCTCGCAAACACACAGGCTCAGCAGTGTGCGATGTCTTATTAATTCTTCAAACGAATCTTATTTCTCAGCAAGATTGGGATATCAAATGTGGATGTAAGAACCCCTTTATTTCCTATAATGGTACGAAACAGCTGAGGCACAGGATTTAGCCAAGGCTGAATCTAAATAGTATTAAACACTTCATTTCTAGGAAAACAAAGATTGTGCGGAAACATACATGAAAATATTGGGATCTGTATAAAAGTGTTACTTTATAACATTTACAACAATTGTGTTAAAAGATGCAATATGTAACATTGCAGAGGGTTTCAATGGCAGAAATAGAACATAAGTCCATCCACTCATCAACCCTAACCCATGGATATAAATGTTCAAAGTTTAACTTTAAATTATAGTTAATGTAGGTTCTGACACGTGTTTTCCCCCATCTGGACATGGAACACCTCCAGGTGCCTGAACCACGTAGAGTCCCTCCCGGACGACTGAGCTTCGGTGGATTGAGGAACGGCTTTACTCGCTATTTAAATGTACTTTCTGTAAGGGCCTCTCTTCACAGAGGCTGCCGTCTTATGCCTTTTCATATTTTATACTGGAAGCTTACTTGTCAAATGGAAAAGAACAGTCTTTCTGGCATGTGAAGGCCACAGTAGTTCCCTGACCTGCGAAGGTTCTGCAGTCTCACCATTACATGATCATATTTATTGATATTTACCGACAGTAAATCCTGTCTTTTGTGCCAACTCATCTTTTATTTACAGTGAAGCATTCACTATGAGTGGAAAATCTAATTTTGTAAAACCACTTACTGTCCCCACACCAAAATCCACTGAGATAATCGGGTGTTTTTAGCTTTAGCCTGTGATACAGGAGATGCTCATTTAGGAACATTTGAACAAAAGGATTTCAAACACCAACGTCTCTATGGACTTTGGTGTGGGGAGTCAGCAGTTTATGTTTCCTGTCAGAAAACATCTTATGTCGTTAAAAGCTTTTAGCCAAGTAGACAAAATCATCACAAAAGGTCCAGCAGGGGGCGCACACTGCACACAGTACCTCAACCAGACTTTAAAAAAAAAGAAATCTTATTGTGATACTGCATCATTCAAACTCATGAGTGTGAATGAGAGTACGAGTCTATACTACACTCATATATACTGCACGTGTGTTATGAGCCTTTATCTGAAGCCCATGGCTCTCCTGACATTTCATTTACTGTGTGAATGGATCAGTGTGTAAACCCGCGTATTTCCATCCATCTCTCCTCTCTGCTGCTCTGTGCTGGAGCGTCTCGTCCTTTTACATTTCAAAGATAATGGTCCTTTCTTCTCTGGATGAGAGGACATCCGTGAGGCCGTCCATTTCTGAATGAAGGAAATCCAATAGTCTCCGTGTCAGGTGTACGTTAAATGCACAGCATGCAATTTCTGCTGCGAGAACTCTCAATCAACGGCAACATCACGGATTGCGGGTTTTGTCGTCTCCTTTGGTTCCACTGGGGAATTGTGCTTTACAGGCAGAGCTAGTCGTGATCCATTTGTGAAAAATACACTTTAAAATGAAAACAAAACAAACAAGGCGGAGTCAGAAGGAGGAGGAAATTCAGTTGCATTTAGCCTGTGTGCCGTTTTCATCGGGCAGTGATTCAAGTCACCTTTGTGTCTAGATTTTAAATAACGTGCAGATGACATTCAAAAGTGACTATAAATAAATGGTCAGTTACTTTGAATTTAAATATGGATTAGAAGAGTGTGACATAAGTGTCTGCAGGCGATTTTTAAGCTTTATTAGAACACCGTTTTGGGTTTACAGCACATTTGTTGCATGACAGACTCTGGGTGCTGGGAGGCGGTTTACTTCAGAGTAGCTCTGATAAACCTACTCGATTTCTCCCTCAGATCACTCTTAATTGACATCATGAGTTGTTCATCAACGCCAAAACATGTCACCTACCCCAGCTTTAACGTCAGCCATTGTTAAACAAAAACACCCACACTGAGGTGTTACTCAGGTACAAGGTGTTCATGATTTCATTCCTTTGGGAAACTCCTAAAATAAAAAAATAAAAAAGCTGCTTATTAACGGTGTGAAAGTCTGTGAGAACAGTTAAAGGCAACCTTGAGTCAAAGTTGCAGCTTTTTACTGAAAAACTTTTTCCATGTCATTTTGTAGTCAGAGTCATTAACAGTGCGAAGAGAACAAACAGCCTCTTGGTTTCCTGCTGCGAAGCTTCAGCTCATTAGTTTCCACTCTTCTCTTCCCTCACTTTCATCCTCAAACACCTCCCTCCAAACTTTCTTCATCTGACACCCCATTGCTTTAACCCTCCATCCTCTCATCCTCCCATCACCTTTTTTTTCCCTCCCCTTCTGCGATCGAGTCTGGACTTTTCTCCTGCAGAATGATGATCAGGTGGCTCGACTCCATCTCCATCATTTTCCAGAGAAGGCTTGTTTACATGACTTTCACTGCGTTTACATGCACGTTAAGTCAGATTTCTCTTTTCTCTGAGAGAAGGATGTGTTTTCCGGTCATTGTCGTTTTCTTCCTCGTCTGATCTTTGAGGTTCTGCTGAAGGTCCAGCTTGTGGAGCCACAGATGTTAACGGATTCCCTTAAGGGATTCTGTTCCTTTATCTCCCCCTCCTTTCCTGTGGATATGTTGGAATGAACCAACCACATTTCAAAAACCCTTTTTTGCAGACTCACTTGGCCATCTTCCCAGGAGTGCGCGGCAGACGAAGGGGAAGACGGGATCTGCGTGCCTCCTGCCACAAATATCAATATATTCATATTGATATGAATAAATCTATCAGTAGAGTGTTTAATCTAACTTGGAAAGAGTTCATATAGAATCAGTCTCAGAGTGTCTGACCCCTGCTCTTAACCAGAGGAGACCCTGTATTCACCATCAACATGCTGTTCCAGGAGCTGCCTCACCTCCCACTGAAGCTGCTGGAGCTTGAAGGTGAACAGGATGAGCTGACAGCATTTCACTTTTCACTGTATCACAGCGGCAGCTTCACACAGTAAAGTGACAGAAAAGTCTGAGTGCAGGTCAAACGCGGCAGGACAGCGGACGTCTTCAGTTCAGCCCAACGTTGTTTAAGAAGCTCAAAGTGCAGCGGCTTTTCTTCCCTAAACTCCTCAGCCTCACACTGCATTTGTCTTCTGATCATTTCCAACGCTTCAGCCTGGTCCCTGTTCAGTATTCCCCAGTGTCAGAGTCCAGAACACGACTGAGCTACATCCTCGTGGACATCAACAGCTCGTGTTGCACAAAAGTGATATTCTGTGATGCATGGAAGTATGATTTGGCATTTCATGGTTTTACTCTTAAATGCCACTGAATATTTTTGAGCATTTTTGGACCTGTGTGGATGATTTATGAGAACCCAAGACAAACAACTTGTTTTTGCAATCTAGATGAAAAGAAATGAGCCTGGGTGAAGCCTGAAGCTATGAAAAAACAAAAAACACTCAACTGTGCTCAATAATAACAAAAATATAGTCTGAGCAAGGGGACAATTTGTTTGTAACAATTAATTACAACAAAAATAAGGACTTATTCTTGAGAAACATTTGAGGTTCATTATTAATTAACTTGCCAATTCAGGTCACCAGGCCTTTGAATCAGTCGATAAAATTAAGTTTAACTGAATGAAGCTCCCTAAATGAATCAAGAGTGAAGTATAAATTCGAGCACCGTCTTTCTCAACCAGCGCTCGTCACCACGCATGTGCACAAATGACAGTTTAACTCAAATAACCGTCATTTACAAACAAGCCATGTGAGCCGCCACGGCAAAACCAGCAACAAGTCGGCCCATCAAAAACTGAGTAAACAGATTTATTTTTTTTAATTTTTATTTCAAGTTGAAGTTTCGAAGAAGCCACTACATACTTTAGCCGAAGATGAAGACAACGAAGAATCAATAGGCCTTGCTGGAGTGTAAGATTTCTGAAGCCATATCTACTGTAACATTTGAAGACGATAAAGAAAGAGAAATTGACTTTCATCTTTGAACCAGACGTGTCTGAGGGAGCTGTAGCATTGTTCTCTTCTTTGGTCGAGAATGCATCCAGACTTGTACCGCTACCCCATGATGAAGTGGGATACTACAGGAACCTGACCCCAAGACATGAGAACCATAATTCTGTTGTACATTTGTAGCAAAGCCTATTCAGGTGGTGACAATCTAAACAATATAAACTTCACTTTGGCTCAGGAGTTAAATGTTTCCAGGGAGAATAAAGCCTTAACCCAAAACCTTGTTGGTCCAGACTGATCTAAACCTGCACCTTCCTGGTCAGAGGTCAAACCTCTCCATCCTTCTACCACAGTCTGAGCTCCTTCTCTTTGCTCCTCAACGATCAATCACCCGCGGCTGCAAACCAGTGGCTCCATTTTCCACCTGCAGGGAACAAAACCAATTAGTGTCGGACAGTCGGCCACAGAGCGCCTCCTAGAGTTTTCTGCACTTAGATTTATTTTCTTCTGCCTGTGACCACAAAACAATCACATCCACTGAACCATGTCAGCGCAGGTCAGCCAGAGAGGAGAAGCTGCAGGATACCTCAGTGCTGCCCCATTCAGATGGTGTTCGTCCTTGTTGTGTTCCCAGGTAGAAGCTATTAAAAAACATCTTTGATGTGGTTTCCCTTTACCCTGAAAGCATGTTTATCATCTACCGACTTCATTTCCAAGTCTCAGAGAGGGCGTAACAATCTTATTGTAATTTCCAGCAGAGGTTTGGGAGGCAAACAACCTTCATGGAACTGTGTCACTTCCTCAAGCAGCAGATGTAGTTTTCCCAATTTTATTTGCATCTGAATTCTGTTTTCATGCTCTCGAAAGAGTCCTTCGGGGACGAGAAAGTTTCAATTTCATATTGCATAACAGTTCTAGCTCATTTGTGCAACATGAGTGGATCTAAATAGAACTTTTAAAAACAACTGTACTTGACTGAAAGTGATGAACACAAACATAATTTGCCCCAAACGGCTTTAGAGTCTGTACAGTGACAGACCTCACATTGAGTAAAGAAAACAAAACTCCTTGTACAGGGAAAAAAAAAGGGAGAAACCTCAGGTAAAAAAAACTCATTTGTAGGAAAATTAAATTGCTCCATCAGCTACTTAAGTTAATTAAAGGTCAAATTGAATTGAAAGCCGGGGAGAAGTATTGTCTTTAGTCAAATGTCTGGGCAGAAAAGCATCCTTTAAAAAAAATACACAACATTGTCTTAATCTTTTTGTAATCAGTATTTCATTTTATTAATTTAAATACCTGCCTGTGTTTTGTTCAAGCAAAGACAAAACCCTTGAGGGGGATAGAGTTTTTTTCCAGTGTCTTTTATTTATGGACAAAACAATGAAGCTTAAGTGCTTCGTTTGGCATCATATAAGCATTTTTATTTTCTTTTACCGTAAAGCTGTGAAGGACACACATACCACCTTCTACTCTGCAAACAAATCAGTGTAATTTCAAGTATTTAAGTCACTCATAATCAGTCATATTAACGATTTCCCCCCATTTATCATTCATTCTGCAGCCTCTGATGATCAGGGTGGCTTTTTCCTCCTGTGACATTTGATGCTAATGAGTGTGAGAACTCAGATGTTGCATCTGACCTCAGCGCCTGTCTTGCAGAAGGCCTTTGGTCCACCAGCTGTATTTTACCTTCTGACACTCAGACTGCCTCCCGAGTCTTCCCAGGTCACAGTGAGTTCCAGTGCAGTCTGGAACATTCTGCTTATGAAGGTCAGAGCTAGAATTTTAGGTTTCTCAGCGATATATGAATGGATTCCCTCTGTCACTCAAAAAACTTGTGGTACGACAGGAAAAGGAAGTTTTGACCCTAATTACAATTTTCCACTGTTCAGATATTTTTAATATACTGTCAATCTGACTTTAAAAAAATATCCTTAAACTGTTTCTCCTCCTACTTCACATTAATTTAGTATTGAAGGCAAAGTTCAAAGTTTCCAATCTGACAGTCTGAAATGATTAATTCCAACACATGAAATTAATAGAGTCAACCATTTGTTTCTGATGTGGATTTAATTATGTATTCATGCTCGCATCATCTGTGCCGGCTTTGAATGCAATCATTTGTTAAAATAACATTATTTTGCCTCCTTCTGTATCCGTCTGCAGGCGGCTGATAGCGGGCCTTCAGTCTGGGATGGAGATATGACGTAGCGTCAGCAGACTGAACAAATGAATCAAATTCTTTCGTCTCTGAAGCCTCATCAGCCCTCCTCCTCCTCCTCCTCCTCCTCCTCCTCTTCACCATGATGCCCTCTCACCTCCTCTCGCTGTCATCCGTCAGGCCTTTTGTCTCGTTTTGTCTTCCCATCTCAATCTGTGGTTCCTTTGTGTCTTTTATATAAAAACTTGTCAGTCATAGAAAACGCTTTATTCCCAATTTCCACATTGTGTTGTGGACACAAAGCTATGAAAAGCATCAGAAGATTAATCATCTTCATCGTCAACTGTCTTTCCAGGGTATCCATGTTTGTGTGGATGTTTGGACTGTTGTTTTTGGACTAGTCTCTCAGTGTTAGTCCATGCAGAGGCGTGACCAATGTTGTCCACATTTGACAGGTAGTTTTAGATAATATTTGGCCTGTGATATGGATCAGTTTGGTACCAGAACAGAACCAAAATAACCGTTTCAATTTTGGTATCCTTCCCTTGGGGTACCAGAGTAATGGTATGCTACGGGTGAAGCTAGACCCACAATAGTCAGCTGATTGGGCGACGAAGTGTCACTTTCTTCAACGCCCACAGTCTATTCTCATACAAAGGTTGACAATGTTGAGCAGAAAAGAGCCACTGATGTCCCTCCTTTGTTTGTTGTGTCGCATTCAGTGTCGTTCATTCTTGTCACAGCATATATGACATAACGCTACGCATCTCACCCACATGGCCATCGAGCGCAGCACACACCCCGCCTACCAAGTCAAAGGTAGTGTTCTCAGTCCAATCACAGTTCTGGCTGAGGGCTTTACCGTCAGGGAACACGGTTTGAGGCTGCTGAACCGTTCCAGGTCTCTTCGTGCTTGGAATCGTCTCCAGCTCATCCTCCAGTTTCCAAGAATAAGTGGTATAGACTTGATGGAAGGATGGTTTTGTTGATCCTAAAGGAATAAAATCAGACAAAACCCTTAAAGGTGACATTGAATGCTTGTATCGCACATATGTTAGTAATGGAGGTCTACTTACATATATTAACTTGTTTTCATGGTTTAAAAACCTCCTAGTCGCTGCAAACGAGCCGATCAAAATATCTCCTCACTGAAGCTGTTTCAGACCAAAAATCACACCCCCAGAACGTGGACTGTGTTGTGATTGGCCAGCCAACGAGAGCTTTCCCACTGTCCTGTGATTGGCCAGTTACCTGGAAGTGACGTAATTGGTAGGCCAGCTCTCAGATACACAGCTCCCCCTCTGGCATGGTGGATGCTCTGCATCTCAGCAGCTACAACGAGAAGAGTTCTTCTTCTTCTGCGGTTGAATGTACGCAACCGGATGTGCCCAGACTAGTGCCCACACCAGGAGGCGCTACAGTGAGAGGAGTGGTGAGGATTTCTGATGACATCAGCATAGGGAAGTGCCGATCCGCTTCGCAATAAAACCCTATTTTCTGAGCAGTGGCTGAACTGTTTGTTCTGAAACTTTAGGGTTTCATAAACGAGGTAATGACGCAGATACACACACAAACGCAGCGTTAATTGGAGCTTCCGGTCTATGTCGCCTTTGAAACACATTCTACCCATTTTGGCCACACAGAATTTATCAGGAGCAAGTGTTTGCCTTGATTGCGAACGGCTGATTAGGACCGAGTGGGAGTGGATGTTTCGGTCCTAACCAGTGAGGCAAACGAACCACGAATAATAATTCTTCTGTTTACTCACTGATGTTGGATGACAGATTACCGACGGGCATCTGGGACCGAGCCGAGGCGTGCAGACAAGAGTCACGGGTGGTCAGTCGGTTGACACAGTAACAAGCTGTGGCCCTCTGCGAGGAGACAGAGCTGACAGAATGAAGGCTGAATGAAAAACAAACGCTCTAAATGCTGATTCACGACTGCTGCTGGTTTTACACCAGTGAAAAAAATAGTAAAGTAAATTTGAGCTGTAAGCAGCGTTGATGAAATTCACCTCACGGTTCCAAAAACAACCCCTGCACAGATCAAAGACAGGTAAGAGTGTTGTCTCTCTCCCTTTTAAATCAGGAAAATGTACAAATATTGAAAATGATTCCATTAATTTGAATGCATCTTTTTCTCAGGTTTGAGATTTGGGCACTTTTTTGCAGTTTGCATTTTCTGGACAAATGTTTCACAGCGGCCACACCGAGCCCCAGTTGGAACGAGGGTCTTTCTGCATGGAGTTCGCATGAGTGAATGGTTGTTTGTCTCTGTATGTGGCCCCCGTGACCCCGCCTATCGCCCTATGTCAGCACAGCCCCCCGCGACCCTCCACAGGAGGATAAAGAGTTAGAAAATAGATGGATGTTTCACAACAGTTGGCATTCATAATGATATACTTTGTCTCTTCTCAAGCTGGTAGGTCACACAGCCTTGGGAAAAATGTAATGTCAGACGTTGGAGGGATTTAAATTGAGCCTTTTCTAAACATGTTAGAGCTCCGTGTGTCATGTGATTTGGTCCCTATGAACCACCATGTCGGAAGACTAAGATGTGCACTTGAAATCCACAGAGATTGATCAATATATCACAAAAGTTGACAGACTTATGAGTTTAGAAACAGACGACATCAATCTGGAGCTGCAGTATCCTGACATGTTCAACTTTCCCTACATCTACAAGAGCCTGAAGGGAAACAAATGGACACAATCTGGCTCTGTGACAGATTCAACTCTGGAGTCCACTGACCAAAGATAGTGTTGTCGTCATTGGAGGATGTGTCACGTTGGGATTAGCAGTGGGCAGCGTAATCTAAATAACTGTTGCGTTAACGTTGCTGTGCAGACTTCGACTGAGTCCCTTATTTACCACGAGTTAACCATGGAATCCGTTTCTTGTGGGTTCCCTTTGCTCCATCTGCTGCGATCACATTTTGGCACGACATCCAAGAAGTCTTACATTCTGCCTGATTTATGGGTTTTCTCGCATACACAAACATTTGAAAAGTGCATCATTATTGTCTTGACTGGCTTTGAGACTAGATGTCTCGTGTTCCTGTGTGTTTTACAAAAGTGACCCAGGATATCACTGGATATTAGAAAAGTCTTACTGAGTCACATTCAAGAGCCTTGATGCAGTCACGCTTTATAGAAGTCGGCTTATTTTGCCCGGGAGTGACCCCCTGGTGGCCATCAAGTATATTTTTACACCTGGGTTGTCCTCAGCCAGCAAACCAGAAGACTATTACATACAGTATTAGGTATTGGAATGTGTAGCTGCAGAATCATTTGATCTGTAATTTCTCTGTTGGGCCACAGAGAAATGAGAAGGTCTGAGAAACTGACCAGGAACGAGCCGACACGAGGGCCGTAACTGAGGACATGCGAGGCTCCTGGGAAATCAACGTAATGAAACCTTCTCACCTGAAAACACAGACGCCCAGCGCCACAGAGCAATTGCATTTCATCTCACTGTCTGGATCAGATGTGGGGGGAAAAAGAAAATGAGGCGACGGCTGTGTTGACAATCAGAGGCTGCTGTGAGAGACGGATGCAAGTGGCCTGTGAAAGTTGCTGTGGAGTGATGGAGACAGACTTTAAAGACCCAGGTCAAGGTAAGACTCAAGAGTGAGGACTGCCAGCAGCACATACTGCGGACAACATGGTTCCAACAACTGAAACATGACACTTGACTCCAAGGTGGACTACATCCAAGCTGGAGGGTCTCACTGCAGTTCCATGAAACCTCTTTCAGGGACGGTGAAGGAATAAACCCATTAGATTCTTTGTTGCAGAGCAGAGGGGCCATTTTTTAATAATTTTTATTCTTCCCCACCGTCTCACTCTCGAATGAGCTGAGGCCTCAGGATGTGTGATTGTGAGAGCGGTGTACATTTCATAGAAAAACTACAAATCTGTTCATTTAGTTTTGTAACAACTGGACATTTGTCAAATTGCCAGTCTTGGCTCAGCAATTCTTTAACATTCTTTAGAGATGTTTGTTTGAAAAATGGTGTTATACATAGGCATATTTAACAAAAATCATCAAGTTGCCTGTGAATCTGTAACAAAAACAAGAGTGAGCAGGTTAAAACACAGGAGATCTCATTAGGGATAGAGTGGATTGTGTTGCTGAGGTTGTGTCCGGAGCTCTAGTCCCTGAAGTTGTTTTTTCCCCCAAATTTATGGCTCAGAGTAACACTCCATGAAGCCAGAACAGCTTTTAATTATTACCAATAGCAAACAGTACTCAGCCACACTGGGCACCAACACGTGTTATAACCTATCGAAGATTAATACTAACATTTATCGACACTTCTACACAATAATCATACCTCATACCCTTGTACATAGTTATGTTTTTATTCTTACATTTTCCTTGGATTATACAGGAAAGGCAAAAATAAGCGTTAAGCTTATTGTATTTTCAGTTATTGGCACATTTGTGTTAAACACTCTTGTTTTGCGTTTACATTTTATATGAATGTAATTTAAATAAAGATATTCATTCATTTTCTATTTTCCAATTTCTACTGGCACCTAATCCTGTGGTGTCTCCCCCTCATCAATAGTAAAAATGGTATGTACCAAACATCCAAGAGTGTGTACAGTTGCAGTGAAGTCTCCAAAACAAGAATAGATTACAGGAAACCCTGATTTAATACCCAGGTTCTGAAGAGTAAAGCAATCATCAACTGTGGAGAAAGTAAATAGATTATAAGCTTAAATGAAAAGGAATAAGATTCCATTATAATTGCAGTTGTTTTCCCCCCCCCCCCTCCCAACCAGGAGTAAATATTTCAACAGTAATCACCATTGTGTTTCAATTCCAACATGGTGTTAAATACCTGACACTTTTCATGTAGGCAGGGGAAGTTGTTCAATGTCATGCAGCTGGTAATCATCCTGAATCGGTCCAGATTTGTGCCATCTGCTCTGGTGATTTCACCAGTTTTTAAAAGGATTGGAGGAGGAGGAGGAGGAAGAAGAAATGACAAATACTGCACAACAAACATGTGGGTGTACAGTATGCCTGTTTATCGTGTCATTGGAGGTTATAAAAAAATAAATAAATTCACCTCAAAGTTTCCCGTTCACTGCCATTCCTAATCTAACAAAGGTTTGTTGCAACTCCATTTTCTTTATATAAAACCCTGTGTGTTCTTGGAGTTTTTCCCCCCACACACGGAACATTCCAGGAACCATAACGATAAATCTCAGTCATTTTTGTGTTTAAAACATTTGCTGTTTGTTTGTCTGTGAAAACCCTGTGGAGCGCTCGGCCGTGCCAACGCTTGTTGTGACTCTGGAGCTGAAACAGTCAAACCACAGCAGGTCTGTCGCACATTCAGCTGCAGCAGAAAAGCACAAAGATAAACCTGGCGATTGTTTACCTTCCAACTGTGGCACAGACGGGCGAATATCTTCATTCTATGCAGTTTTTAAACTTAAAGTCATACATGCTTATGGTCATTTTTATTTATATCGTTCTCTGCCACTTCATTTTTTTAAATTAGGAGTCAAAAGGAACAACAAAAGAGAACTTTATTCTTTATTGTGTGATTCATTCATTAAATAATCACATGACTTGCCCAGCTTTTATCACACACTACTTTCCGGAGAGTGAGTCATGTGCTCTAGTAAATGTAGATGTGACATGAGGGTTCAATGTGTTAGGAGGAGAATTAACAGCAGGATAGAAACGTGTCCGTTTTTCTGCAGCACTTCAGGGCCAATGTGTAAGAAGATGATTATATTGAGTCATAAAATGAGCATGATGTATCCACTGGGCCTCAGCTAACTCACAATGGAGACACCAGAATGTTTCAAGACCTGGCGACGCAAGTAGGGAAGTTTTTGTTTAATGATTTTATTGGTATTAAAACGTTTGATATTCATTAGGGAATGATTTAAGGGTGTGTAAAGTGTCGAGTTATCATTTTGTAAACATCTTATCTATGTTAATATAATTGATACGTCTTTGAGACGTTTTCCGACTCTAACCAGGACGGTTTGCTCATGCAAAGCCCCGTGAATAAAGCTCCCCACAGATTCTATCAGAATGATGGAACAGGAGTCAGTGGATCAGGGGAAACTAAATGAAAAGACTTCCACACAGAGTTCAATGCCCGGAAAATCTTCCCTTCCTCCCCCCCACAAAACCCCACACAGTCAGCAGGAGATGTCGACTCTCTGGAGACACGAAAACCAAATGAGTGGCGAGTCTCCAACCTGCAGATATAACCTCCCAGCCAGGCTGATGACCCTCAGCTGTGGGAGAGCAACACAGGTGCAGCCAATAGCTCCTAACAAGCTGAGACTCCTGTGACCCAGATTCTGAGTCTCAAGGAAGGAATAACTCTAATTCACACGTTCATAATCAAACAAGCTTTTTATGTGAACCCTCACCACTGTGTAAAAGTAAAACTAACTACTTGCACTTGACTTAAAGTATTAAAAAGTAAAAGTGGATTTTATACATTCAACTGCATCATTGATTGTGCCTACTGTACATTTAGTCAAATACACAAATATAATACTGCAATATGAAGTTTAATATTATTATTATTATTAGTGTTATATTATTACTACATTCATTAGTAGCAAATAAAGCTATAGTGTCACTGGAAGAGGAAGGTTTGCTGAACACGAATGTGGTTCATCATTTCACTCAGGAGGTCATTTTTCATCCAACCATGCGAGAGAGAGAGAGAGAGGGAGAGAGAGGGAGAGAGAGAACATCCACATTGGTCTCCGTCTCACGCACTTCAGCACTCTGTAAACTAATTATCCATCACTGTGCTTTGACCTTGTGTCATCAACAAAAACACAGAGTGAGCGAGGACAGCAGAGCAGCGGTCGACCTCTATCGCCCGTGTGGATGAGTGCGAATATGAATCCCAGTCATTTCTGAATATGGATGCTGTTGCGGCTCTAAATTGCACAAAGTGAGCACAGTGAGTGTCTAAAGTGGACGAGATGATGGACACACAGAGGTTTTATAATGAGATGCAGTTGGCCATATGTTGTAAAGATAATTAGGACGAGGAATGTGATTTGTATCAAAGGAACGTGTGGATGGCGACGCATTAAAACATATGTTTCACACACTAATGTGACGAAAGAATGATGGAACATGGCAAAGACATGTGTGCTTATTGATGCAGTGCGTGTTGAATACTATTTTACTGCTTTTGGAATAACTGGCATTAGTTTAGAACCGGCAAACTACCTTCTGCCTCCCTCTTTCACACATTTGTCCTTTCACCCCAACCTGTCGAGGCAGATGGCCGCACATTTATGAGTTGGATATTTCTTCCTGTTAAACTATTGTAAACGTTTCTCCTGCTATGTACAGTGCCCTGAGATCAGGTATGTTGTGATTTGGTACGGTACAAATAAAACTGAATGAAATAGCTTTAGTTTATAAACAGACACAGTGATGAATGAGTGAGTAAGTAAATAATTCAATAAATTAATAATAAAGAGAACTAAAATGAGATTGAATGGAAAAAAAAACAACAACCCAAAATAGAATCAATAGATGTTGAGTATTATTATATATATATATATATATATATATATATTATTATTATTATTATTATTATTATTAGAATATATATTATATATATAGAGTATTGCTAGAAACATTTAATCAAAATCCACACACAGAAAAGATCATTCCTGAGTCCTGATAATTATGGTCTGGAGAACAAATTTAAAGGGATGAGTCAAATGAATGACATGGACTTAGATCCAGACTCTATTGCCACAGGTTTCTGCTCTGAATCAGGAGCTATTGGCTGCACCTGTGCTGTTCTCCACAGCTGAGGGTAATCAGAGTGGCAGGGTTATATAAGCAGGGAGGAGAGGAACGGCTCAGTTGGTCTGTTTGTCACCAGAGAGTCAACACCTTCAGTTGGCTCTCTGTTTTTTTTTTTTTTTTTTTGGGGTGAAAAATCTGGGTTTAAATGTCTTTTTAAAGTTTGTTTTATTTTACTGATGTATTTTGTTCTCCCTGTGCTCCATGCTCCATGCGTCTCTTATAGGTTTAGATCCAATTCTTTAGTTCTTCGCTCAGAAAAATAATTCTCTCATTCATTTCATGCAACTTTATTAATTGATGATTATTACCAAGTGAACAAATGGGAGTCATAACTTTTCTGGTCAAAGTATTTAATCACTGTTAAAGGTCATTTTCTGATATTCCTTTAAATTAATCAGCAGAAATGAGACTTAAAGTGACTTTTGAAGAGTTGCCATCAATTAAACCTTTTAATAACATTTGCAAATGGGGAAAACAAGTTAAAATAGTTTAATTGCAGCTTGGTGGCAAATGGCAGCGTTCACAGCCTGGGGATTGGAAAGCTGTTTAAAAACCCTACGGGACTCTAGGAAGGTCTACTGCACATCTACTGGATGTTGACATAAAACTGCATCCATCCTATTTACAACCTGTCCTGTTGCTGCTGATGGTGATTTTGAGTCTGTCTTTAAAAATCAACAACTGGCAAACACTGATTAATTCTGTCACCTTCACTGATTTGTACGCCCCCCCCCCCCCCAATCTCAAATTGCAAGGCCAAATCTCGCCCGGTGGGGAAATGAATCTGTGGTTGTGCTTCTCATTGTGTGAACACACAGAGCAACAACGGGAAAAACCTATCTGGCTTTAAATGGATCCATTTGCAAATGCATTATTCATGTTCCCCAGTAAGTGCTCAAATATTTCTACCTGCCATTGTATGGGCGACTTAAGTATTGCCTCAAAACTGGATGAATAAATTGTGATATGTTGTGTCGACTTTAAACTCCTCCATCTCGCATGGGGCACTAAAGATTCTCACCTCACCAACCACACTCACACTTGAGCAGGATAAAGTTATTGAGGTCATGAAAAGTGGTTGCCACAAGTGCCCCCCCCCCCCCAGCAGGCAAGACATATGTACAAAATACACACACCGTATCTACAACTCTACAATGATGCTTAATTGTTCACAAACATTAGGAGAAGAGCAACAGAATAAGTCTCTCGGCTGCTGTTCACACACAACACAGGACGTGATGCAACACAACCACTAAGTAGAAAAGCCTTCCAGTGCTTTATCTCAATTTAACAGGTGCAATATTCAATATTAAGATCAATGTTCTGTTTGCAGAAATGTATGAAGCAAAACTGTTAAAAGCAAAGAGGAGAAGCAACATAATGAGGCAAATGGTGCTTTATTCCTATCTGAGCCTATTCAGCATCCCTGTAGATGTTGACAGTGATAGACTCAATTGGTTTTACTCATTGCTTTAGTCACACCCTCACTATTTTAACTTATTGTATAGACATTGATAACATTTTTGGAAAGTCAAGGTGCTCTCAGACAAAGACTTGGAGATTGTTGAGCAGTCTGACACATTCTCTGCAGATGTACACGCCATCACCTCCTGTGAGCTGCGTTTCTTTTATTCCTTGCCATGTCCTACTTTTGTCTCCTTTCTTCTGTGCTCTTAGTTGAGGTGACGGGGACAGAATAATTCACCGAGCAACAGGTTGGCAAAACATTTAGAATCTGTTTCGGCAAATTTTATTGGGTGTAACGGTATTGGCTACATTTTTCTGCCTTTAAACAGTCACTGCAATCCTAGTTTAAAGGCCCTGTTATACTAATGTGCATATCGCAGACCCTGGTGTACTCGCGCGTCAGGGTCCTGTACCAGTGGTGCTGAAATTCAGTTTGCATGAGCTGTCCACACCCCCAACATGCTCTTTGCACACGGTTCCAAAATCTGGGCTGCATGGAGGAGGTATATACCAGGACCTTTGTACAGCGACCGCTGCAGCCCAGTCCAGTATCCATATTTGATTAAAAGTGCAGGTTTTGGCACTAAAGAGTCAAAACTCACAACGGTGAAACACAAATGAGAGCGCTAGAGGAGAGAACAGTGAGGATTTAATGCTCTGAGCTGATGAGAGGAACAGGTTTAACCTACAAGGGAATGGACTGCAATCTCTGGGAGTGAAAGGGAAAATAATGGAACTCATTTGTAATTAGACAAGAAGCAGCAGCAGCACCAGGACGAATCATGACCTGAAACAAGGCAAGGAACTAAAATAAATTTGGACTGAACAAGTTCTGGCATAGGTGACCGTGACTTGTCTACCTGTCATTTCTTGTCTTACAGGTGATGTAGACATTGTTGAATGTGTCCTTGCCGCACTGTCTCCTGGCTCCTTGCTGTTGTCAGGCAGTGTTTTTAACTGGACTGGGCAGGGGGGGGGCTGCTGAGGAGTGAGCAGAAAAACAATAGCAGAGATGGTACAGGTGAACAAGATGGTAACGACACTGACATTCATGGGCGACGGTAGGGTGACTCTACATGCCGATGTGTCCTTGGGCAAGACGCTGCACCCCCACATTGCTCCTGACGGCTGTGTTGGCAGCGTGTTTATGGGTATGAAAGATGAGTGATGGAATAATGCGTGAACACTCATATCTGTGGATGTCATAAGATGTGGTTGGGAATCTGAGCCCAGAATGTTAGGAAGGGGTCTTGCCTCATCTCTCTAGGACCCAACTTGAAAGGATCACCACTTGTGCATTATGAGGGCGGAGCTTTACTGAGAGCCGTTTTTTTTTTTTCCTCCCAAATGTTTATTGATAATTTACACAAATTGTTTTACAAACTATGGACTCTAGCTTCATGACTCTAAGCTGAATTGCTTCAGTGTTCAATTTGCTATTTGTCAAACCACTTTTATAACTGTTATAAAATAAATATCAATGAGAGGAGAAAAACAAGTCTGACATGAAACTGGCTGCAGCTAAACTGGGTTGAGACCGTCACAAGGGAAGGAGGCTGAAAATGTAGACATGAAACTTGCTGTGATTGACAGCTCATTATTTTTCATAAAGTCCATATCGGTCATAAATACACATAAGAGAAGTAACACAATCACCCAAGACAACATCATTATCGAAGCCAAGGAAACTGGAAGCGCAAAACGAGAATAAAATAATCCCTCTGTTATCTAAGCTGATCCTTTTAGAGCAGCTGTTTCCAAACTTGGCCATGATCCAGTCTAATCTCAATTCTGAAAAGTGTCCGCAGCTCTCAAACACCTTAAATCACAGCTGTCATTAAATTACCCATAATGATCCACATAAATGCCAATGGAAGATTTTAAATTCATAGATTTTTGTCATTATTTAAAGCATATATGGTGAAAACCAATGTTTTTACCTCTTAAAGCCCACCAGGCTGCAGGGGGCGCTGAAGCTAATCACAGCTGATGATGGATGACAAATATACAGAGACAGTCGGCACAGGGTCATCGATTAACCCAACAGTTTGTGGACTGGGAAGAAGCCAAGGTCTCTAAAAGAACTGGTTGACATGGGATTTAAGACAAGTGATGGACCAGACCTTGGCATGCTATGGCCCCTGGGCCACATCTGGTCCTCTGGTGATCCCTGACTGGCCCTCGTGAGGTTTCCAGTGATCAACAGTATCGTATTCATTCATCTGCATGCACACACAGATGGGGGGTGTCATGGTGGTGACTGATGAAATACTACAGTAGACCACACTACACCAAAGTATAGTTTGTGTGGCAGAGACCAGGACAATTAGACACTGTAACATGAAATAACATTAAAAGAGGAAATCATAATGATCAAAGATCGTGTACACATGCTCACAGTCCCTCTGAGGACGTATTCAGGACAGATTGGGTTCGTTCAGACCTGAACATGGTGCAGTTTGTCCATGATGATGATGATGATTACTCAACATGGATCTCAAAGGGTCTATAAATGAGTCACACCCTGAAGAGAAATATCCTATCTCCCAATATGAAGATTGATATTTCTAACCATAAATGCAACATTCTCAAATTAAGAAAACTTGATTTAACAAACCCCTACGAATGAATAAAATCAGAGAGGTTTGTTTGATCATCTGTTAGATAAGAGAAACGAAGAGGTGGTGATGGAGGATCAACTCTGCTCTCTCCTGCACGATGTAGGTGGGCTGATAAATTACCAGGATAAACTGTCACATAATTACTCATCGGATTGAAATTCAAAATCCACAATGAGCCGCGTCTCCACAGTGACTGGGATTATAAACCGTAGGTGGGTTGCTTAATTACCAGCAGCTTGCTGTGAGAGAAGTGAGCTCTCTCCCTCCAGCAGCAGCATGATGACAAAACATCAAGGGTTTCAAGCTGAAGCAGAAGCTTCACGGTTTCTCAGTACTGTTTTTGAAATGGAGTCCTTTTATTTAGTCCCATCAGTGACCCCAGGTCACCTGGCAATCAAGTGTCAACCAAAACGAGCGTGACGATGCATTTATAATTTCGTTGGAAGCAAAAAAGAGAGGATTAAGTATAAATAAATACATTTTGTGCACCGAAGACATTGGCCTCAATTTCTGGGGTTTATTTTCCAGCCTAATGAAGCTAAACCTCATAAATAAAAGTGATTCAAAGACTTACTGTCAATTTTTCATATGTACAGGACATGCAGAAAATCTTCTCTCCTCGGTACTGAAAGTTTAATAAGACGATGTAAAATATTAAATAAGGACGTGCCACCATGATTGGTCACAAACTGTTCAGATTTGATGACGTATCTCCACATGGATACAGAGCTTTAGTATTGAGGTTCAGTCTATACACTGGCTCAGTCTAAGTGATGTTTGATGAGCATCAAATATCACTCAAACTTATTTAAAACATCAATAAGGTAAGAAACCACCCAATATTGAGGAGATGAAAAGGGGGCATATCACTACCTAGTAGTGTTGAGGACACATTTCATGCATTAAATCAATTTCCTCCTTGTGCTTCTACACTGGGACAAGGACACTAGTCCAGGGTGTGAAACTGTCCCTTTACACACATAGTAAGGAGATATACATGCAAAACCACTGATTTACACTGCAGTTGAACCTTTTTGTAAATCCTCTCGTAGCCTAATAGTCGTCCTGTTATCTTTTCCTTTGAGGTTTTTATTCTATCTTTGCTTGTGACGCACGTGTCTTTGAGATTTGTGTATTTTCTGCTAACTCGTCTCGGGCTCAGGAGGCGGAATACTTGATGGGTTGTTTGACACTTTCACAATAAGCAGCGGCTGTGAGGAAAATGTTGTGCATTGTTGGATGTCACTTTTAAAACTCTGGAATACCAGATGAATGCAGGCTGATGGGGACACTGCGGAGATCTGGCTGATGGTGTGATTGTTTGTGATGAACGGCTTCTTACAGGCCGTATTCACACAAGCTAAATCACCACTTCACCTCCAACAATTTTACATGTTCTTGAGAAGATCTGACCCCAGAATTAACACTGGAGTGGGTTATTTCAGTTCTGAAAATGACTGAATGGTAATATGACGGTGAGGCACCGTGTTGAATGGTAATAGCTGCAGGTTGTCCTGACTGCAAAGTGTGTTCCAGAGTAGAAAATCTGCTCCGTGTTTACATCAGCACACACGCGCTCTGTGGACCTGAATGTTATTCTGAGAATATAAATCGTTGCCACTCCCTCAACCAACATTTCCAGTAGTTTGACTATTTTGTTTCCCTATTCAAACAAATGGGTCGTTACCAGGCGTCTGCAGGAACCTGTCCTCCAATGAATCCAATGAAAATATCTAGGTTTTCAAAACCAGTGCCCCTAGTGGTTGTATACATGACAGCAACCTGGTACCTTGGAAGTGGTATCTAGTAGCTTCGCTGAGGTCGCCAAGGGTTTGATTCCCTAACTATACCACCTTTTTAATTTTTACTGCCAATACCTAACCTCAGTAACACCTGTGCAGTATTCAAGTTTAAAAATACTGCACCAGTGTAGTAAAAACATTCCTTATTCGTAACTATTCAGCCCATAGTTAGGTTTCAGTTGGAGGACAGGTTGGTCTGCAGAATACCATCTCTGCCTCTGATCATAGCCAATAAGAGTTAAACGACTCAGAGTGATCACTGATCTGAGGGAGTTGGATAAGCTTTTAACCTCAGGCTTTGGGCGGGTTTATAGAGGCAGAGAGGCTAAAAGACCCTTCACAGATAATCACCTTCACGTTCCTCTGCGTCTCATCTTTTACGTGCTTCGCTCTCTGTTCTGCAAAGAAACGCATGTTAACAAGCAGCACAAATGTCATGTTCCTATTCTACCAAAGAGCTAATTAAACTCGAGAGTGAATTCATGCCGCATCTGCCTCATTCAAGAGGAAAAAAACAACTCTATACAAAGCCATTTGAGGTCAAATCTATGAAATAAAAGAAAAATCACACGCTGTCTCTGAAAAACACATTTTAATTTTCATCAAACTTTTGTCCGTAATGAAACGACCAGAAAATAGTTTCAAACATTCTGGATTTTGTTGTTTTTAAATGGACTCAGACTCACTGTCACTGTTACTCACCAATAAACTGTTTGTACCAACACACTATTATAGCTACACTGAAAACTCTTGACAAAGGAAAGGAAGGATTTGTAAGGAAATCGCACGTTAGACTTGAAACATGATGACGACGACCACTCCCCGACGTTTGCTTTCTTGGAACTGCGTCTACGAACATGCGTTGAAGGCAGGAGCATCTTGCCACTTCATCTGTACATGAAGAACACTTGTGTGAATTTTCTATGTAACCTTTTTTCTTCCAGAGAGGCAATTTAAGCTTAAACCACTTGTGTCATTAAAATCCCATCAGCTCTTTGGTGTCGGAGAGAAAACACTGGTGTGTTTGATGAGCAGCTGCTGTCGAGCCTCTTTCTTTACACACGAGCTGAGTGAACACGTGGAGGGATTCGCTTCATTTTCACTGCTAATATCGGTGCGTTATAATCTCGGATTATCTCTCCATCTCATTTCGATCACGTTGCTGCTCTCTATCGAGTCGCAATCCACCTGTCAGACGGAGGCGGATTAGCGTCTGAAAAACACATTAACCCTCTCTGCGTGTAGTGAACGAGGTGACAGACGGACACCGATGCTGCTGTCACAGTTAAAAGCTTTAGACATTCAGAGAGCGTGGTAGTCAAAAGAAAAAAACCCCAGATATAATGGTTTTTAAGTGAACCACTTGTGGTTTGACAATAAAGAATGTACTAAGTGTCAGTGCCAGTCCACATCTGCACTGATTGAGGCTCAGAAATCTCAAAACTGTCACCTCAGGAAACATTCATGGTCATAAACGTGTGTATATATGAACAGATCCAGACTACAGGAGCGTCGTTTCACTGTTGCGTGGACAACTTGAACAAAGGGAAAGAAGAAATCTGCACTCCAGAGGCGGAGCTTGTGTGACGGGAACGGCTTGAGTTCTTCAAAATGGAAAGTTTGCGTTACACTGGCAGCGAAGAGACAACTTTTATATGCTTGCGTCAGAAACCGGAGCCGCTTTAAACCTGTGGTGCGTGACGCTTCAATATAAATGACTTTCTGTGACATTTAAAACGTCGTCAAATGACTCGACACAACGCCGGGTAACCGTTGGCTCCACATGACAAAGTGTGGCGACGTGTTAGTGTCTGTGACGACGAGACCAGCGCTCTGACTGACAACACCAGAAAAGTCTCGTCGGTGGTTCCTGCACTGCAGCTTTAATGAAACCTGTCGCAGCGATTTGTGCAACTGTGACGATAAAGATGATCGAACTCTATTTCTCTGGGGATTCTTCTTGTCGGCTCACAGATAAAATGTACATTGAACCTTCTCGACTTAATTGTTTCCCCACTGTGCTCAAAAACAGCTGAGGCAGCTTTGTGAGGGGCAGCTAAATCCATCGACCCTAAGTGAAATTAAAAGCCATCTGATACAACCGTGTAATTATAGTTGGCATGTCTTGCAGCAGCAGCAGCCTTTTTATGTACATTGCTGTGTTTTCTTCCTCTGCTCCAAACCAAAACCATCGTAGGGAAGCTTGGAAACAAAAACACCAGTTGCTCACAAACAAGTTTCTGCCATAAACGTTGTGGGAACCACTAGAAACCATGTTATCTTTAACTTTCACTGCAGTTCTGACACAGCAACAAGGCTCCTGGTGTGGAGTTTGCATGTTCTCCCCATGTCTGTGGGCTTTCTCCTTACACCGTGTGTGTATATCAAGAGTGGACGTAGTGTAATCACAATTGACTACACAATTACACAATTGTTATTGTTGAAATTGCACTTATTTTTCTGGAGAAAATGTCACGTCATTAAATGTAAAGCAAAGGGAAACATTTGGAGTTCTTGTTGTTTATAGGTTATTATGCTATTATTCTACTGGTCCGGCCCACTTGAGATGAAATTGTGCTGTATGTGGCCCCTGAACTAAAATGAGTCCGACACCCCTGGATTACTGGGTGATCATGTGACAGGTGGACAAAGTCAAACTTGATATATATTCCAACCACATGCATGTACACACACACACCTGCATGTACACCATGAAAATACTGATACCTGCACTATTTAACATTTCAATATGACAAAAAAGACATTAATCAGATTATTACAAATGCATTAATCCAGAATTTACAACGTCCAATATGTACACATGAAACGAGGAACACTGACACGTTGAAGTCCAACACTGTTGCCTGTTTGCATCAGTGTTCACAATGTAGAGAAAAGTAAGGAGATCTGTGTGAAGTGTTCTGCTGCAGAGTTCTGCTGATTTCTCTGAGTGCAGCGTCACGTCCTGAGGCGTTGGCAGGACAAAAAAAACCCCCCACCAGGTCCCGACACCTCCACCCTTAAATAAAATACTCCTTTTGATGTTGGCCGGACATGTGCTGGGAGTCAGTCTGGTTGTTGAAGGGGAAATCTGGGCTGTCCTCGCGTTTCACTCCCTTCGCTTCCCGATTCCGGTACGTGTCTTTCTGTCGGTAGATGAATCTGGCGGTGATCACCAGGCCGGCCACGACCACAAAGATCACCACGGCGATTACACCTGCAGTCAGGGCACATTTTAAAACTGTGAAAATGTAGACGGCTAGGTTTTAAATTAAAATATGCAAGCGTGTCTTCCTCTGTGGTGGTCACTTTATTTCCTAATGTTTCCACATCCTACCTTTTTAAGCATAATTCCATATCTATTTGGCTCCTCTTCTCCGATCACATGAGACCTCGATCAGTTTATTTATATTCTGAAATGCCTCTAATCAATGTGACACCACATTATACTGTGCTTTTTTTCTAAGATAACAGCAGCAAGTCATTCCTGCACAGGTTTAATTAGGTGAACGGCCCTTTTTATACGCACTCAGACAAAGCAAGGCCAGTTTAATGGACGACTTTTAAAAGGCTTTTCTCAGGGTTTCACCTTTTTCTATCGACGTTATAGATTGAAACGTTTAGGTCTTCACTTTGAATCAATCTGCGGCGGCTGAGTAAGAAAGTTTTAAATGGACTCTGGCGCATGCACACCAATTTACTCTTCCTGAGAGCTCCACGTCTGTCCGCGACTTTATTCGACTGAACAAAGACGACGTCTAGTCTTATATCAAAAAAAGTGTCACTCAAAAACAAACCAGCCCACACGTCTGTCTGGTTCTAATATAATAGAAGCGAAAAGGTGAAAAGATCTAGTATTTCCTATGAAAGTGATGAAAACATCGAGCAACGTTCATTTAAATTGACATAGACTTCACAATAAACTGATCAAATGTTCAGCTGCTGTTTGTCACACACACACACACAATTAGCACTCGCACAGGTCCCTTTACAAGCACAATGAAAAATGGTGAAATGGTTCAGTACCTCCAATCAGAGCCGAGTCAGTCCTGACGGCATTTACTAAAGGTTGACCTGAACCCACTGAACCAGACTGGTCTACAGCAGAGAGAAAGACAACATGGTGGGAAAAGAGAGAGAGAGAGAGGGAAGTATATAATGGCACAAAAGAAATGATATGCAAAGGAGGAAAAATGAGAAAATGGAGAGAGGAGTGAATCCAGGGAGAAGACAAGAAAATAATTATTCCGAGCAGATAAAGAATTATTAAAGTGACTCCTAATAAAGAATCAAACAGGATGCATTTTCATGCAGCTTTGGATTTAAACTCCACAGCAGAAAGACGGAAATCCAATCAGTGTTAACCTGCATTAAACAATACGTGACCCACAATAACAATATTATGACATAATGATTCTAATAAAGTAATGTTGGAGTCTTAAATGTGTATAAATGGTGTATTTAATTAAAATGTCAATATATTAATAATCTGAATTTAGAGCATGACAGGACAGATGTTAAAACCACGTCTGAACACGATCTTTGAGGAATGGGAACGAGCTTAGCGCTGCCTTATGGGACTTTTGGCAGAAAGAAAAATGTAATTCACCCACTTCTCTTTAAAGAAGAGTCTTGTCCCCGACTTTTAAAAACCGTAATGGGTCATCATTACCGTCATTAGCGACTTCAAGGCTCGATTCAACGTGCCAAACGTCAATCTTTACCCTTTTGTGTTTTGGAAACCCTCGTTAACCAACTCCTCCACCATCGTACCTGACAGGTGGTGGTTGTTCTCGGCTGCGTGTGCATTGGCTGAGGCTGAAGAACCACAGCTGGACTGGACTAAAGGTCCGGTGATGGCTACCGGGCTGGTGTCCGGGTGGAGCAGCGCAGCTTTCAGCGGGCTGATGCCGTTGAAACGGACGACCGAGAGACAGCCGGTGAAACCGAGCGATGCCAGCCGGACCAGGTCTGGGTCCAACTCTTCGTCTGAAGGACAAAATATGAAAAGAAAACACGCTGCTGAGATTTTTCACACATTTCTGAGGTGAATGAAACTAAAATGCTGTACACAAAATGGAAAAAGGAAATTGAGAATACACGGATTATAAAAACTGTATATCCATCTCCCCATAGGCGTGTACAGCACATGGGTCGATGATGAGAGTTACCCTGTTGCAGAGATACAGCAAAGATTGACTGACTCACACATTACCTCTCATTGTGTGACAGTGAGTTGCAGTGACCTGATTAATCACCTGTAAACATGTCATTCACTCATTCATCGTGCCGGGGAAGGATACTCTCACTGCTGCACTGAGAGCAACAGCAGCAAGAGTTAACCTGACGACGTCGGGGTAAATGATGTTTATGTCCGTCCACGGCACGAGATCTCCCGACATACAGTCACACGCTCCCTCATTACAGCAGACGGACTGTCAACCATTCAGGCTCCATCTATCACTCCACCACACACACACAAACACACGTCCTCTCTTTGCTCTTCCTTTATCGACTTGGTTTCTTCACAGCAGCAGTGTAAATGCCAACATTAGCAAATCAACCGGCCTCGTCCGTGTGTGTTCACATGACGCCTGTAGTTTAAAAGGAGACACGATGAGAGCAGCAGGAAATGGTCTGTAGGCTCCTCTCAGCTGATACCCTCATCACTCCATCATCCCTCTCTCTCTCTCTCTCTCTCTCCCTCCTCCTCCCTGTCTCTCTGTATTCCTTCTGGGTCCATTAGTCAGGCTGACGGATGATAGCTTTGGCAGAAAATGACAGAAAATCCACTGATGTTTTTTTTTCTGATCCTGATCTGACTCTTTGTTGCTCCCGGTTTGGGGAGGACGGGACAGAGCTGAGCTCAGGTGACTTATTTTTTCTTTATATTTAAAAAGACATAATATTTCCTGCCCAACAAAGAACCAAAAAAACTTGGTTGCTTTTGAATTTTAAATTTAAATGGTTTAGAAAATCCAAACGTCTTAGGCCCATGATGACAAATGAGTGTTCACGCTGCACGTGTCGGAGGTACGCGTCTATTTTTGAGTTCAGGCATCGTTTCATGTGTGACACGCGTGGTTCCCAGCAAAAATAGACAGTTCTCTGTACTCGTATCATTAACAGATCTCACTGTAGTTTCAATCTGAACACATACAGAACATAAATATTTGTTTTAACACTCTAAGCAGCTGTGCAGATTAGAGTGAACGCGAAATCACATGAAAATGAAGTCATAATCATGTCAACCGAAGCCATGAATCACTTGCACAACATGCTCTTATACCAATGAAACATTTATATCTGAACATAAATGAGCACTGAAGGACACTTCTGATGACAGCCAGTGTAAAAAAAAAACCGTGTGATATCCAGCATGTGGCTGTGACTGCAGCACACTGCCTCTCTCAGCCCCTGACACTTTAACAGCTTATACATCAGTCAGTCTCTGATGGATCCACTCTGAGAGAACATGAATAAGTCATGACGCGATGGTGCGATTTACTGTCTAACCTCCCTGTTTTGGTCGACGCGTCTGAATGAATGAATGAAGCCCCGTGGTGTGCGTCTCGGCGCCAAAAGTGCAATAAAGCGGCCATTAAACGCTCTAAGTTCTGTTCAGTGCTGTAAAAGTGACGAGGAGGAGACGGTGCAGTTTTACAGTGGACAGTTTGGACACACTCTGAGCTCTTCAGTAAACCAAATGCATTTAATTACATTATTGGTCATTTACAACAGACAAGCAACGTAGAGGTCTTCAAAGTCAAATATTGCAACAGGTTTACTGTGGACACTATGGACAAAAATGAGTTGCTGTGGAGGAGAGTAAAGGGAAGCAAGGACTTAGAGACTGTAAAAGCAACATGGCAGACCCTGTTGTGAATGTTTCTGTCATTCTATTCATATTTTCTGGGCTGAATCGCACAGAAACCTGATCTCCAAGACTCATGTGGCCCACATGAGATGTAGTATATCTGATAAGTGAGGAGAGTCGTAGGGAATTCTATTTTATCATCTCATCTTCCGCTTCAGTATCAAATGGTCTCCCAACATAATGTGGTGTTCAGATTCAAGACACCTGCAGTTAGGAATGTGAACCCTGTAAATCTGATCTGTAATGAATCAGATTTGAGGATCCAGCAACAGAATGAGTCCTTTTTGCACACACACCAGTTAGTGATAGTGAATTTTCCCTCTGCCTTTCACCCATCCTTATTACACACCAGTAGTGAACACAAACAAGCAGGATACAGGAGCTCAGGAGCACACCAGCCCTTTGCCCGTCCCAGGATTGAACCAGAAAACTTCCAGTTATAAGTAATGCAACGCCATGACCAGCTCTCCTCAAAGAGCCTCGAGCTATTCGGACCTATTCTACGATCACAATATCACAACTAATGTCATTAATATTTACCACAATCGCCGCAACAGTATTGTGTGGTATCGTACCGTGCAGTGACTGCTCATAGCCCCCCATCATGGACTGGAAAGAGTCTACAGGAGGTGCAGGAGTGTAGTTCTGTCTCAATATCGCCAAATGTGCCTAACTCGGCTATGAATATGTAAATTATTGTATATAATAAATCTGGATGGCTTCAATATTATTTAATAACTTGGCAACTGGTTCATTTCAATGCTGGAGACGACATGAGGATAATGTCTCTGTGATGCAACATGTCTGAAAATTCAGAGTCTAACTGCAGATACAGTCGTATGTTTACATCTCCACTCAGCCACGCTTAATATTCAACATGACAGTGATTTGATTTTCATCTTAAGCACTAAGAGCTTTGCTTGCCTTCTTTTATTTTTTTATTTCAGTAGGTTTTCACTGTAAAGCGCAGAGTCGTCCAGAGTTCTTGGAGTGAGTTATTTAAATGTGAGTGCTCTCTAAGTAAAAACAACCTCGTCTTTGCTTTCACCGACTCCTCACTTACCGTGCACTCTGCCCAACACCAGTGACTTGATGGCGTTGAATTCCTCGTCAGACGTCAGGTTGAAGTCTTCTCTGGCATTTTGGTCAATCTGAGACAAAAGGGACATTTCTATTAGTGGCAGTGCAGCAAATGCTAAAAGTCACTCACTTTTCTGTTCTTATTCATCTATTATGGTCTTGTATGTGTGAATGAATGCATTTGTCATATGTATTGACGTGTGGGTGTCTTGGTTTTGACGTGAAGCACTTTGATGCACGACTGTTTGCACAGTTTTGACTACTGAAGATGGAGCCTCAGAAACTGGACTTGGTTTACTTGTATATCAGCTGAAGACGTTGTTACTCGTTGCTACCAAATAAAATCAGTAGAAGAAGAGTTGGTATTATGGTCTGTATTTATATAGAGCTTTTCTAGTTTTGATGAGCTGCTTTCACACACTGCAACATGGAATTAAGTGTCTTTGGACACTCAAGGACACATAGACTAGCAGAGCCAGGAATTTAACCTACGACCTTCCAATTGAAAGACAACTCGCCCTGCCACTGAGCCACCATGGCTTAATCCTAACTCCTCACTTATTGAATATGTTTACTTCTAAAACTTAAGTACATTTTAAATCTGAAAATTAATTTTGATAATTAAGTAAAGCAAATGTCAAAGTGACTTCAACTTCTACCAAAGTCATTTGCTGGTGACGTACTTTTACTCAAGTGTCCCTTTAATAAGATACTTCTATAAGAATATGTTTTATTTGACACCTATAACAGATCTATGGCAGTGCACTGCGGGCAAAGTTGATGTATTTCCCAGTGATTGTGTGGATATTATAACCTGCAGACTCTCATGAACAGCAGAGACCCTGGCCTCTCTGATAAAGACGCAGCAGCAGAGGACACGGTGGTGTGTTGGTTGCCCAGAGTGAGTCATTTTTCAACGGGACACCTGCTCTGGGGAGACGATGTGATACTGTCCACTTGTGAGACCAGTTTAGAGGCTTGCCTCCACTGCTGGTCATCAGGAACACACTGGATGAAACTCTTGTCAAGGTTCCGCTCGCGTCCCAGAGTTTGTTGCTAATGATATAATGATTCAAGGTGATGGAAAGTGACAAGAAGAGATGCACCTCATATGTCACTGGAGCTCGGAAACGCAGTGACTCAGGAGGCGGCGACCATTCGAGACGAGGTCACCTTGTATTTCATTTCACTGTGTAGATAATTATGCAGACGCTCAAGCTGCTGGCTCCTGGTTTTAGATGAAGTTTTAACCTCATTCATCATCTGAGGCTGTTAACAAGATAAGTTTCAGTCCATCCAGATATGATTAAGATGCTACATATTTCATGTGGAGCGGGTTTTAATGTGCAGTTTGTCCCTGCTGCTCTGCCGTAGCTCTGCTGTCATCAGCGGAGCTTAATTATCGCTGAGAGGAAGTGCGCAGAGCTGTAGAGACGGTGCGCTCTTTCCTGGTCGATCATTAGTTCCACTGTTCTAACATTTTAATGTTCACTATCTGTGGTGACAGCAGGCGGCTCATTATCTCAAACCGTGAGAAAACAAATCACTTTAAAAGTCATGCTCCCAAAACTGTCACTTTTATGGTAATTTTACAAAAGCTGAACAAAAGTTTGGTTTGTTTTCAATGGTTTCTTTGACAAAAAAATACTTTTTTTATTAATCCTGGTCAGACTTTGCAAAAATAAGGTGCAAGACCTGGACAAAGCCACTTTTGAAGTTTCAAGACCATTTTTACTGCAGTTTACTGTAACCCCTAACATTATTCTGAAGAGATACAGTACTGTATGTCGACAGGACATTTCCAAGAGACAAAAGAATTGCGTCTTCATTCACACACGTGTTATTTAATACATTTTAAGTAAAAGCCTGAGGAAAAAAAAACTGATGACATATGTTTTGGATATATTGGTTATTTTATTGTGTTACCTGCACAGACACGGAGTCGCTCAGTCTCCTGACGGTCACGGTGTGCAGTTGTCCGTTGGCCAGACTCCTCACTTTGCTCCTCAACACCTCTGGCTCTCTGCTGCCGTCCAATTTGTATCTCACCTCCAGTTTATCTTCACACACAAAACACACACAGACACACAAGGTTCTTTCAATCGTTTTTTTTTGCAGTGTTTTTGTATCAGTAATGAGTCCAATTCCGAAGCATCTGACTTAAGCTTTTTAAATGAAGAGGATTAGGATTTACTCAAAAAAAAAACCTTTAACTCTCTCTTATATTTTAACCCTTAGAACACAGAGCATTTCAGCTATAGGCTATAAGAATGTGCAATATAGAGTGTCTTATATCCTTATTTCCTTATTTTCAGCACAACCTAGGCAATCTGTTCAAAAAGGTTTTTTTAAATTTCCACCAACTCTATAAACACACCTGAGCAAAAAGTACTCAAAATGTTTAAAATCAGATTGAATTTTGGAAATTTGGAAACGCGTCACAGTTCAAAGTTCACTTGGCTCGTTTTATGAACAAAAACAAAATAAAAAACGGTCTATTTTGTGACTTCTGCACAGTTATTACTACTTTATATCACTGCTAAAAAAAACAATATAAAATTGATCATAACATTAGACAAAAAACTGCATTTTTAAAAGCCTGAATATGACCGATAAACACCCCCCCCCAACGGGTGGCCCCGCGACACAGATCCGTGCCATGTAAGCACTAAGGCATGCGTTAAGGCATTTCCTGGACTTTTAAAATGGATAAGTAGAACTTGTCCCTTGCATGCACACGTCAAAACATTAAAGTATCCAAGTATAGAAATAAATGCCATTTACAAAATGTCATCCGCGGCATCTGCAATAATATGCATTCATTTTATCATTAAAGCTGTTTTTCGCAAAAATAACCAGTGAATCAAATAAACAAATGAGCCAAAGGGAAAAAAAAGCTCTCTGTGATTTAATTAGACACTGATTATTTAAGAATTTTTTTTTTTTTTTACACCTGACAACCCCACACTCAGCACATGCACTTACTGCTGTCCATCCACATTAACAGCAAGAAAGAAAAAAACACCTTTCTACCAGCAGAGTGCCTGTTTTCATTAGACTGCAGAAAATGTTATATTAAACCCTTTTTTCTCACAGTACTTTTTTTAAAAGTGCTTTATTAATGAAATTAGATGGAAAAAGCCCAACTCATTATCTTTCAAGTCAAAACTTTATAAAACATCAGTTTTCTGCTCTCAACTCGGCAGCAAAAACCAGTGACCACCTTAACTCCGCCCCCCCCCCCCCCCCCCCCACTCTCTCTCTCTCTCTCTCTCTCTCTCTCTCTCTCTCTCTCTCTCTCTCTCTCTCTCTCTCTCTCTCTCTCTCTGAGCCAGTCGACCCAGCCGGACAGATTAAAAGCCAGCGGAGGCTGACAGGTCGGATCCAGAGAGAGGAAAGATCTGACAGACCCTGATAGATCTGCAGAGGAACGCATGAGGAGGAAGGAGAGAAGGCGGGGAAAAGATGAGGTCAATATCATGAGAAGATGACAGAAATGAGGAGGGGAGATGTGAGCTGGAAAATGTTGAGAGAGGAAGAGGGAAAGGTAACATCTTGGTTTGTTAATGTGAGAAACGAGGAGCAACAACAGAAGTACAAAGCCACTAAAGTCATGGAAAGTGATCCTTTTTTTTCTTATCCAAGATAATGAGATGACATTTTGTGCACATTTCTGTTGCTCCTTGTCTGCAAAAAGGTTAAAAATGCAGAGCTAGTGCAGGGACAATGTCTTTATGACGTTCCAAGGTGAAAATAAAACCGAGCTATACTTAGTAGCTGTTTAAAATCTGACAAAACACATGCAATAATAATAATACACTTTAGGGGCTCCACAGAAAAGAAATGAGCAACATAATATAAAAAATAATTTTTAATAATAATTGAATGGACCTTTTGATCTTGTGTGCACCTTTTTGTTTAAAGTAGATCGATGAATAGAAGCTACAGGAAAGAGAAGGTGATGGATGGGAGGGGTTTAAGAGACACGGAGCCTCCTCACCGTGCTTGTTAATGAGCAGGGCCATGTACTCCCTGTAATACGAGCTGATGTAGAGCAGCAGAGCCGGACTCTGGTTGGTCCTGAAGCTCAGGGAGACGTTCTCTCCTCTCAGTGTCAAGTCAGAGTAGATGGAGGACGGCAGAGCGCTGCTGTTCCTCATTAACTCGTACGGCTCCTTGAAGGTGTAGCTGACAGACGTGGCAGACTTGAAGGACGCCGACACCTCTACAGGCAGAGGGAGAGAGAGATGCTCGTTACAGTCTTTTACAAGTTCTTTAGAAACAAGGGTCTCCACGGCAACACTCTCTCTCTCTCTCTCTCTCAAATATTATATACTGGACTACAAGAGTCCAGTATGTCAGGATTGTTGAGGATTTAGAATACTGGAGTGTGAGAGTAGCTGCATCAGCAGCCTCTGTGCTCCCTGGTTTATTATAAAATGGTTAACTTCATATTTTAATTCCATTCCAATCCCAGAGTCATCTGGAAGTGCCAATTCTACGTCAAGCATCCAGGGACTGCTGGAGTGTGTTCAGCACCTTTTTAAGATTCAGCACCACAACAGAAGGCTGCCAAAATGTGAGCGTGTCGGTTATTTTGTTCTCCTTCACAACTTTTGATGTAGTGGTCAGCGGTGACTGAGGTTTACCACTACATAGGTTTACTTAACTTCAGGTTTGTAGTTGGTTAACTGTCCCTTTTTTAAAAATCACAAGTTATTGTGACCAAGTTTTGCAAAATATTATACATATGTAACATTTCCAAGAGATGTACTGTATAAAATGTATGGCTGACTGAATCTCTACACGTCTTATTTAAAACATAGACACATAAATCTTGTGAAGGTCCCAACCTGGTTTCTGAGAACAATAGTTTTAGACTCAACAGTGCGTTTTATCTGACACCTGTTATAATAAAACAATAACGCATGTCACTCAAAGTAAATATGCACTGTTCTTAACATGTGAATAAAAATGTAACTGTTTCTATATTGGATTGGATGCACAGTCAACAGTAGAAGTTCAGACTATTGTTTGGGTCTCAGATCACCGTCTCACTTAAATGCCGCTGTGATTCTCTCGGTCTTTTCCTGCCGTTTATCATCCAGCTTTGTTTTACTGAGGGATTTCTCAGCAAGAGGAAACATTGACTTCTTCCTCTGCATGAAAATCCTTTTATTTTACTTTGCAGCACTTTTTTGATCGATATTACCGGGAAGAGAACAGTAGACAAATTCAAAGAGTAAATGTCCACTCTCCTCATTGTTTCAATAGCACAAGAAACTACTCTGGTTGGTTGACGTCAATATAGTTTGATCACGACAGCTGTGTCAGCGCGGCCTCTCACGAAAGTTTGGTGCAGATAACATCTCCTCTCCTTCAGTACTGTCACGAAAAATGACTGAAAACCAAACTAAGCATGTTGTTGCTCGGCGTGAACTCAGGCTGTCTCTAACAATTCTATTCATAACTGAATAATCGTTTTCTCAAATATTTCTTTAGCTGTTTTGATTTAGGAAATGTTTTGTCCACAAACCAAAATGATTCAGTTTAATTAAAAGAAAACATTCACACTTAAGATGCGGAGAAATCAGCAAGCTTGTTTTAATTATTAAAAAAACAAACTCAACTGATTTACCAAAATGTTTGGTTGATTAATTAGTTGATTAATCATTGCAGCCCTAATGTGAATGGTGAGTTGGCACCAAAATTAACTTCTGAATTATTTGCCTATCCATTAGTGGAGTCCAAATGACCAAAAACAGTGGCTTTGCCTTAAATTGAAACACTGACTGAGGGACAGAACATGTGGACAGAACCTGTTTGACAGAAGACTCCGGTGTGGGCAGACTGGCCACAGTCACAGTGGAAGCCGTTGGCTCTCTCCACACAGCGGCCCTGGTTCTGGCAGAGCGAGCCGTAGCTGCTGCAGTGACCCGGGCAGCCGGGTCGCACCCCGGGTGTGATCTTGGCCCTCTCCTCCAGGTCCAGGGTGACGCCGTTCAGCTGCAGAGAGCGGATACAGCCTCTGAAGCCCTTCTGCCTGGACGCTGTGCCTCCTGTTGACCACAGAAAAGAGCGTGGTATTAATTCCTTTAATTTAAACTTCCGTGCAAAACCGTGTTTGCCTCCTTGAACCCTCAGTGACCAGTGGATTTTAACCACTCGTACATCAACACAAAAAATAAGTCTTAAATCTTTTTTTCACTGTAACTGCAATGGACAATTATTTAAATCCTACTGAATTTTGATTTATTGCAGATCAACAATTATTTTCTCAATGAATCGAGTTTGGTCCAAAAAATGTTTTTCAAACCTCAAAAAAATTATGCTTTCAAATGTCTTTTGTCCACAGACGATTCAGTCTTAATAAAGAACAAAGAAACTGGAAAATATTCACTTTTAAGAAGCTGAAAACATCTAAGAACTTGTTTTTAATTATAAAAAATAATTCAAACCGGTTCAGTAATATAGAAATCGATTCATCGTCGCAGTCCTACTACAAATGTCTTGCATCGAGCTTACACTGATTTTTTTCTATGCAGTATTGACAATAACAGAGCCTCATACTGGTGAGACGGCTCAGAAATGAAGGTGTGAGTGTAAGTTTTTTCCATTCATTTCCTAGGGTGGTAATATTTGACCGGGAACACGTGTCTCTCTCGGTAAACCACACATATCAGTCAAAGTTGTGATCAGCATTTCTAAAAGTGAAGATGCTTAGTATCGAGGACGTCACAAGGTCTGAAAAACACTATTAATGTAAAATGGAAAGTTGTAAAATTGGTCAGACGAGACGAGATGAAACACTCGAAAGTCAAATATAACACTGTGAATTTCCTGTGTGGGCTGTAACTCTTCAAATATCATGAACAATGGGCATCAAAGCGTGTCGCAGTCACAGTTCACACAAAGAACAAACATTCCCGTCTGTCCTCCTCTCGCCTCAGCCTCTCTTTCCTCTCCCTGCGTGTTGACAAGTCTGTGTTTTTCTTCTCACTTTTCTCTCTTCTTCTCCTTCTCTTGTCATGTGCGGCAGATGCGACACGTCACCTCCGCCACCCCCAGAAGCTCCAAACTGTCAACACTCGTCTCGTGAAATAACACAACAAAGTAACACCGATGAGGCAACAAACTGAAGGTGGAAAACCCATTTGAAGACACAACTTCTTTTTTTATATCAGCTGCCGTGAGGTCCATGTGTAAAGCATCGCTGTAAGTGGTAACAGGTTGTGTGTCTGGTCATATATCTGTCTGTGTGTGTGTGTGTGTGTGTGTGTGTGGAGGAGGAGGAGGAAGACCCATTTAACTCCCTTTCCAACACTTCTCCTTGGATCATTTCCTGCACTCCATATGCAGTTTGTCAGATTTCACTGTTCTCATCCAAGGACAGTGAGGGAAATACGATAAAACACATCACACACAAGCATTCAAACCTGACAGATTCTACCGTCTGTAAATAAATTAGAAACGGATTCAAAACAAATGACCTTAAGGAGCCTCCATAGAACCACATATGAGTGAGTATAATGTGCTGTATGTAGCTGACAGGGAATGATTGTTATCATTTTGTCATGCTGTGGTTTCTGTTGCAATTTTACGGGCAGTGATATTGCCTTTGAGACAAAAAAAAAGAAGACTATATTGTTTCTTATATTATCTTTTTTGTCCTCAGATTGAGTTCATGTTGGCACTTTCATCTCGGTGCTCGGAGCCGACAACTTCCAGCTGCAGCTTTTCACGCAATAAATCACTGAGCCCAGTTAAGACTCTTCTCTCGGCTCCTAATACAAGTAGCAAAACCGGTATGAAAGACAGAAGGAGCTGGAAATACCCACAGACCTTTACTTTTTTTTTCAAAGAAACTAATTTTAAGTTGATAATATTTGAATTTTCCATCTGTCTTCTACCGCTTTATCCTCCACAATCCCAGCTGACATAGGCCATCCACTCTCTCACTCTGTGGGAAGAAACCGGAGAACCCGGAGAAAACCCGCGCACACACACACACAGGGAGAACATGCAAACTCCACGCAGAAAGGCCCTTCCCTCCTAACACACGACGTTCAAAGAACAGTTAGCCCAACAGTTGGTGCTTGAGCCTCTCCTTGAATGGGGCCGGCTGTCTTAACTTTAGCCAGGCTTGTCACCTTGTGTCTGGCAAAACCTCAAACTCACCATGAATCAGCACTCATGGACAACAGATGCCTAGCAGGAGAAAACGCTGAATAAGTGCCATCTTTGGAATTTTCAAGGAGCCAAACACTGAGGTCATTTTCCAACAGCACAGACTTCATTGGTTGGGTCAGGTCAGTAAGATAAAGGACGGTCGTCTACCAAGAGCTGGGACATGGCAACCGTTGGAACTGTTGTCAGTACATGGGAGCAGCATCACAGTAGTTGGTGCTACATTTTACACCAAAGGCTCCAGCTGGGGGAGAAGATAATCCCAATCCATGCAGCAGAGCACAGACATAAGAGATGAAGCCAACACCAGTTGCCCAGAGACGGGACACCACTTCCACAGAGACTCTCACTCATGCATTGGACTCATCGGCCACACGGTCGATCCTGACGGACAGTGGGAAGGGAGCTTGGTGTGTAACTGGAGGGTTGCCAGGTCAGAAGGGCTGGGGTACCCCTGAGCAAGGTAATTCCCCTAATTCTATATCAGGAAGGTTCCTAGTAGAGGATGAGTTAAATGCAGAGAAGGGGATCAATAAAGTATATAAAAACCAAACAAAATAGCAAGGGTTGCTATGACAATGGCATTTAAAATGAGCCTTGTCTGAGCATTATGTGAAACATAATTTCATGGGTGTAGGATGTGCATCCCACCCATAGATAATAATACACAGTATGTATCTAGATACATGGGCTGCGACATGATTCAGGGAAAATACTTTTTTTTACTAAGGAATAATTCTATTCAATGCAGTTCTTTGTTTATGGTAATTAAAGGATAAACACTATGAAAATGAATTGTGTGCTCACAAGAAACTAACCTACAGGACATAATGTCAGGAGTCATAGAATTTTATTACATTTTTTCCCCCAAAAAACATTTAAAAGTTTTCTGGCCAATTTAATATGATACGTCCTGTCAAAGTGTGATATTGAGTTGGGACAGGAGACCGTGTCATTAAAAACCCAATCACATGGGGAGAGCGCAGTATTTTATATTGAACGAGACTTTACTTAAATATTAACTTGTTGGAGTGAAAAAAAATGCTCGGGGGGATGGTAATGTCACTCTCACTCAGTCACGTGGTCCATAAGTTTGATCCAGAATGGAAAACCTGAACTTGTACATTGTACAAAAATGACTTCATAATCCAACATCATCACATGGTTCTCAAACCAACCAACACCTTAAATCACAACTGTGATTTAATTGCCTTGATGGCTCCATAGTTTGCCCTGGCTTTTGTTTTTCTGTTAATGTCAGTGTATAAAATTCCACATGTAGTTCACGGGAGAGAATTTATATATAAACTTAACCCTTCAACACCGAGCGTATCGCAGACGACTCGTTTTACTCGCGCTGTTGCAGGAAGCTGGAGAATCTTTGTCGCCAGAGAAAAACGGTTCCATTCCATCGAGACAAAAACTCAAACGAGATATTCCAGATATTATTCTGGAAAAATGAGCAAAAGCACTGACTCACAGGACACTTTCTGGCCCCTTTTTAATAATAAGCAAAAGTCCACATAATCTATTACAAATGTTTTAATTAATTACATCTCATGGGGCTACCTGCACTGTCTTCACAGGCCACCAGGGGGCTGCGGCCCACACCTTTGGGAGTCCCAACACAAACACTAACACATTGTGGACACAGATAATGCGCCAATAATCCACAGCTCATCAATCCAAACCAGATGGACGACGTGAAATTATCCTTGCAGTGAATACAAAATAAAAATCATAATTAAATAAATAAAATGAATGAATGAATAAATAAAAATCTGCCACCTGAAACTGCTGCGTGTGAATATTTTGCACCTGCAAATAGCAAGAGGGGGAGAGCAACAGCTAATAAATCCATTCAAGGCAATGCCATGGGTTATTAATCCAGACGGCGCAATTTATTGCCTTATAAACCTGTACAAGGAATAATTAAGGCTCACAAATACACTCGTGTTTTTATATACGAACGAAATGGATTCACACAAGACAACGCCGTGCTTTGTAATTAACACAGCTAAAAAGGCTTTTGTCTCATAATGATACTACACATGAACAATAATAATATATCTTAGTAATTACAAATGCATGTAAAAGCTTAGAAAGCAGCACAAAGAGTCAATATCTCGTGAGTTTGTGGGAGGCAGAGGAAAAGCCTCCAGAAACCAGCTGTACATTATAATAGAGCTTGTGCAGCGCGAGCTGATGGAAATGCTTATGCACACCGGCCGTGTTGTGTACTTACATTTAAATTGCAGACATACAGCCTGCGCTCGAGATGTTCCAAGCACAATTTAATGGGAAATGCATTCATGCTTGTTGGACTGAAAGGGCGTAAATTCTCCGTAGCATCCAGTTACATTTTCATCACTTTCTAGCTTCCATTATACGCTATCATAAAGATGTAAACGCATACGGGCTCAGGCTGATGGTGTCATCCTGCCGGCTCCCCAGAGCGGATTATCGCCTAATCGATATTCATGTTGATCTCCCTCTTCTTTCTCTGCCGCCTTTGTCTAACCTCATCAGCGCACGGTGGTATGTTTTCCCTCCACGGTTTTGTTTACTGATGTGAAGTGACATACATAATCTTTACAGAATGATAAAAACCTGATTATAACGATGGATTTTCGTTATTTTTTACTTTCCAGGCAGATCCACACACACACACCGAGACTCCTCCGAGGTTAAATGGAGAATTAGACTTGCAGAAGCTGAAGTGATGAAGTTGGTGGTTTGACGATGTCGGCGTGCGGCGCGACTACTAATGAATAATCTCACAGGTTCATATTCACTCAATATGGATTATTTAAAGATCCTCACTGCACGGAATCACCTCACACACCATATACAGTATAATTACTGCTCCCCACTGCATGTTTATTTATTGAGTATGATTATTGCTCAGTGATCAGAAACCGTCGACTCAGCACTTGGCCAAAAGAAAAGGGCTTTGAATCATTAGATTTCTTTCTCGTTTTCAGGACGTGTGGCTGTAAGACTGGACTCCTGTGCCTCAGTCTCTCAGCAGTTTGGACTGTGGACCCCGAGGATGAAGAGGCTGATGAATCCGTGCAGAAAGGCCGTGCAGACTCGGCACCTTTTTGTGTCCAAAGGTGCTGAGCAGACGAGATTCAGCCAATAGCAGATGAACATAAGAAAAAGGATATTTAAAGCCCTTAAACGGGATTAAATGTGAGCCACATGGGGTTACATATGAGGTCACATCCTGTAGTGGCTGCTATCTATGGTTTCTGGTTTGGCTGGAGACCAAACTGAGGTCTTAGCAGACTGATCCATGTTACTGTTACAGGGGATTTGTTACATTTTAATTAAAGAGATATTTCTGACTGTCAGTTACGACATGGCTGCCAGTGTGGACACAAGGGAAACACTGATTTTAATCATATATATGATGTCTTAAAAATCAGGATCTGACCACATTATTCCAGCTGAGAACTGAAGTTCATAAACAATTTACTCTCCTGCCCTTTCAATTTAATCGGTTTTACTTTCTGTGCCGACAGCCATGTTTTCAGTGAGGCTGAGACCAACGTTCTTATTGTGCCAAAACCTTGGACTGCATATGATAAATGGACATAGCTTTGTGGTTTGGAAGCTGAAGCAGAGGAAGTAGGATGGATGCAGCAGTTAGCCACCAGGAGGCGACGCCACTCATTGTAAAAAGAACTCCTCCTTTTAATAAAAGTCTGTCGTCGGTTCACATTTTCCTGAAAAGTTGGAAATGGTATCAATCACCAGTTTTAGGTTGTCTTCAGTGTGACTGACAGCCAGTGCCTCTATGAACTTTGGGTCAAAAATCTTGACACACTGGGAGTTCATTTTGCAGAATACTACATCCACTTTTTTGAGTGTGTGGTTTCTTTGCAGCTCAAAAATGAAAAGGCTTCTCGGCACCGAGCGAGTGGCAGAAGACTCACAGGGACAATGGGCTCCATGTTCTTACAAGGCCTGTAAATGTTTTATGAGGAAGTAAATGCATTCAACTCATTTATTAGGCCTTGATAATACATGGCTTCAGTTTGGGAACTTTGTAAAGAGTAAAATCAGTTTTAAATAAACCTGTGATGCATAACAAATACATTTCAACTTGTAAGTAATGAAGACCACGTTAGAGACGATTGAATGCAAATGTATTCTACTGGGTGTTCATTACCCTCTTTTTTTGTATAAAAGCCTCTGAGACACGGCACTGAACTTGACAATGTTTCACAAAATATTGTCAGGTGAGAATAAAAGAGTCGGAAGAGAAACAAACAAAAAGAAAATAATAATAAAGCTTAAATGTCTGTGATAAAAACACTATAGGAGGGCCTGCAGAGACCGAAGTGCTGAGCTGCGCTGGTTTTCTCCAGAGCAAAAAGGATAAAAGACTCAAAGGGAAGAACAATAGCTGGAGAGAGAGACTGATGCTCTTCCATCCCCACAGGATTTCACAGAGAGAGCCTTGAACCCACCAGCACTGAGACTAATGAGGCGCAAATTCATACAGACACAGAAAACTTCTCCTGTGTAAAATAGCACAAGCTTGTTTTTGCAACCACAAACAAGGAAAGTGATTCAATACAATCTGATGGCTAAAGGATTCTCCTCTCTGCTCACCAAATGGAAGGACATGATTTTAAGAAGGAGACACTCCTCACCGATGAAGAGCTGGCTGTTGAGCTGCAGGTGGAAGTGTCCGTCGGCAGGAGCCTTCTGCGTGGCAGCGGGGAGGTCGTCCAGTCGAAGCGAGGCCTCCTTGACGTTCCGCTCAGCTCGGACTCGATGCCACCGGTTGTCGTTCAGCGGGGTGGTCGCTTCCACGTGCACGTCCAGTGGCCCGTTGCCCACGTCGAAGGAGAAAAGCACCTGAGTGGAGGCTGAGCGAGGGAAGATGAAGGGGAGGAGGAGATGAGAAGGCACAGAGTTTTAAAAGTTGGAAACGTGTACATAGTTTCCCTTTTTAGACCTTTTTTTGGACATTTAGACAAAAACTCTGTTAGTGACAGGACATTTTCTGGCCCTTTAATGGTTAAAATAAGCAAAAACAAAAAAAAAAAGTTCCAGACTGACATTTTGAGGCTTAGGCGTTAAAGGGTTAAATGTTCAAACATTCAGCAGTGATAAGCTTGTGTCGCCAAAGTGAATTCTTCTGCTTAACAAACCCAGTCTTTCAGCAGTTTGATGAAATAAACCCTGCTTGAAGTCCCCACCCCTGCGCTGCTGCCGTATATGCACAAACACTCCCTCAATTGGGTCTAACTTTGCATTGTTCCTGTTCATAGAGACCAAAGGGAGGCAGAATAAAAGCATCAAACAACTAACTCAACAAAAGTTGCATATTGCTGCTTGAAGATAAACAAATGGTGAATAAATATGCCGTTCCACATCTTTCATCTCCAGCTCTCTCCTTGCTGCTCTTAATGAGATACATTTTAGTGTAGTGCTTGGTTGTTGTTGTTTTTCGGACATAAAAGCCACACACACACAACACTCCCCTCCGTCCACATCTCAATTCATGACAATGAGTCCACTCTTTGAGGAGACAGTTTTATCTTTGCATGAAAACCTTGGCAAGTGTAGTGTGGCCGAATCATAATTTTATAGCTGCACGTTCGCACGCTGCTCCAACCATTCATCTAAGACCTGCCACTGCCACCACCAGGGATTCAAGACAAGAGCTGTAACAAGCACAGTAACCTGGCATCGCCAGACTCCCAGGGCTCTCTAAAATGTAATTATGTCATTTCAGGACAACAACAAACACAAAGACAAAAGAGAGAACGGATGCAGATGTACAAGATTAGTCTCTGCGTGATAATCATAATGTGTTTTGAGTGTCCAGGAAAAGAGAGGAGTGCATTTTCTTAATTACTTAACAGTTCTGAAGCAAGTTGCTTCAATTCATCAAAGAAATAAAGTACTTTTTTTTCTAAGCTGTGTTTATCTGAGGACCAGATGGACATGAATGCAAATTAGCTGTCTTGATTGGAAATGATTTGCTCAATCTTCCAAAGGAAAGTCATTATTTCAGAGAAAAGAATCCCTTCTGCCTCTGAAACGATGACTGAGTGATCCAAAACAGTCCATTTTGAGGGCACAGACATAAACGGGGAGTTCATTCAATTCACTCAATAGCTAATAATTAGATTAATTCCATTTGAATATGACACCCTCCTTTGTTTATCATGGGAAGGCTTTGTTTTTATTACTTATTAATTAAATAATTATATTTATTTTCTTTAGTGACTGACTTTTATGAAATAGCATGCCTTGATGTAAAAATCCGCCTGGAAATGTAAGTTCTTATTTATGGTTTTTATGGTTTGTTCGTCCTGTTACAATATTTACAATTTGCTTCAAAAGAAAAATTAGTACTCAGGTGTGTTTATATAGTTGAAAAAAAGGATATAAGACACTCTATATTGCACATACTTATACGTCTTAATATAGTAATGGGAAAAAGCAGCCTAAATGCTCCGAGTTCTAAGGGTTTATGATTAAAATAAATAAATAAATAAGTATTTGGGACAGCCCCATTTTGCATGGTGCTATTGATCAGTTTCCCTCTGAGCACAAGTATCAAGTTCAGCACCACGGACAGAGCTGCAGCCCCGGTTCAGCACCACGGACAGCACCTCAGTGTGAAATGCGAGTTAATTGCTCAGCCCACTCTGTCCTCTCCATCAACAGCAGAAGATTTAGGGGAGCGCGAACAAAGCAGACCATCATTCTTCGTGTTGTGTTGGTGGAGGGAGCGGAAGAGTTACTGTGGGGGAGCGGAACGAAATGGAGTAACTTCATTTGGCCAGTGTTGTCAGGCCTGCATGGTCAGGGCATCGCACAGTGACACCAGGCACTTAAGAAACATGGCGGCAGAATTCCAAGCGTGAAAAACACACAGTGATGATGATTTCCCAGAGGAGAAACTCTCTAATTCTGCCGCTTGTATTAGATTCTCTGTGCCTCTTAAACCACTCCCTACAAAATGCAACAAAACAAACAATCCAGACTAAAGGTGAAGCGAGGTGAAAACAATCTTCAAAAGGCATATGAATTGCAACAATAATTCAGTGGTGTTATATGAGGCACTTGCACGTCGTCAGTGTCTTTCACAGACTGTGCTCTCCGCTCACTCCCTGCGCTGTGCACGCTCCGTTAACGCTCACTTAACAAAATGGTTTGCCAGTTAATCTGGCTGTTGGACAGCTTTTCCTGACAGCGACAGAAGTTGTTGATTCTCTGCTGCCTCCATCATTAAGTGAAAATGTGTTGTTTTGTCACTTTGGCATTTGGAAATCCTTCATTCAGATCTTTTTTTTTTGTTTTAGTTTTTTTTATCCTGCTTTGCAGACTCGTTTGTCATTTCTATTGTTTTATTATTGTTCATCATTACCAGAATTGTCTACCCTGTATATTTACTTTATTTGACTATTTTTCATTTTGGTGTTATTACTGATGTTAGTGACCACATATATCTTGATAGCTAATTTGAAAGCAAATCTTGGGCATTGCTCTGAAAGTGCTCGGTACTCAGTCAATTTCCCTGAATAAATATTGGTTTATGGAAGTTATCACAGAGGCAGCAGTAAACCCACAGCTGCTGTGTCCCTGTGAGCCAAAAGCACTACGTTTCATTATGGACTGTGGTGTGGGAGAGCATGGTTGGTGTAGTGGTTAGCACCTTTGCCTTTGCAGCAAGAAGACCCAGGTTCGCTACCGGAACAAGGGCCTTTCTGCATGTTCTCTGTGTGTGTGCATGGGTTTTCTTCCTCCTCATCTGGACACACTATATACACACTATTGGCACAGTTCCCCCCCTCCACCCTCATGTGGAGGATTAAGCGGTAGAGGATGGATAGTATGGGTGAGTGAGCGGCCTGTACACAAGAACAGAGACATGTCTCCTTGTTCTTGAGGTGACAAGCGCGAGAACAAAGTTCGTTCTGGCCCGGACCTATCATACTTCACGAGAAACTCGAGTGCAGAGAACTCCTGGGATGTCCTCATAGGGAATGACAACATGTCCGCATTAACCACGCCCACTTCACACTTCTGGCCAATCACACAATAGCTGTGGGACACGAAAGATAATGATGTCATTCTTTTCTCGCAGCCCTGGGAGAGAGAACAAAGTAGTATGTACAGACCTCTAGTCTCAGACCTAACTAACTAACCTAACTAAAGCAACAGACATTCAGATCCAGGGCTCATATTACGGGGGAACTATGGAAAAGGACAGCCGCTCCTGAGATGTCTGTTACCTCACAAATGAACCCTCTATCCTCACCCTTGTATCCATCACCAGTAATCATGAGGTGGAGCCGAGATGGTGGACAGTGTTAAAATTAAAAGACTAATCCATATGGAGCTGTCAGTTTCCAGTGATTAGCACTTCATTAAATGATTTATTATTTTAAGTATCTCATACAACCATACTTCAAAAAACACCACGACATATCGCCTTTAATAATAACAATTTCTCTTTGTCGTTGTTTTTAAAATAACAATTGATGCCCTTAACTGTGTACTTCATACCTCTTTGCTGCCTGACTTTCATAACCATGTCAGCACAAGGACACCTTGTTGGGTAATGCAGCTATTTTTCAAATGGCACAATCTATGGTGGACTATAAACGTACATCTCACTGCCCACCACATTTCCATGGCACCCATAAACTACATAACACTCTGTTGGTTATTACTGTCGTAATCTAAATGATGCATTGTGGTGCCTATAAATGTGCACATTATGCAAGAGACAGGAATCAGTGGAGGGAGGGAGGCGGTGGGGCGGTGGGGCGGGTCACACTGTGAAAACCCCCCCCCAGAGAGTTCATGAAACTATCGTAAAATTTCAAAACGGGAATTTATGGATTTGATCTTGCTCACACTGGCTGTCCCACGTGGGTCAGAATATCCATAGATGTGTATACAATGAATTTAAATCCATTCTGAGTAGAGGAATAAACACATCAACAACACCAGAGGAAAACAGAAACTCCACTCAACCCAAGCTGTTGCACAGGTATTGTTATCTAATGAGGCCCTCAAGACAACATCAAACACTTTGTTGTGTTTTATAAAATTCATGTGTTCACAGTTCCAAAAATACAAAATAAAAGTTTGTTGAAGCTACTGTTGGTTTGTGGCTATTGATCAATAAACACACTAACCTGACCCCTGACCCCTGATCTATCCCTACAAAATGAGACAGCCCTTCAAGAACAGCATACATCATCACTTCAGCTGATGCATCATGACTTTTGATGGAAATTCAACAAGCTGCCGTCAATTTAAAAAAGAAAAGTCATCGTTATATTGTTGTTAGGATCATTATTGAGGGAACCTTCAATGCTTTGGGAAAACAGTTGGACAAGATTGTGGTTTTTTCTAGAGAGGAGCTTTACTTGCATTCTCTCCCGCTTCCGAGTTTGTGCTTCTCCTCCTCCTCCTCCTCCCTGTCCCCCCCGATCTTATTTTTCATAGATATCCCCGTTTCCACCACAGCTCAATTACTAAAACAATTACGGTATATTATATAGCTACTCATTCCTGCTATTATTTTTCATCTATGGTCGTTTTCTGAGGGTCACATGAGGAGCTGGAACCAATTACAGATAGCGTTGAGTCAAGATTGATTCTTGAAATACACTTGTTACACAACTGGCCTCTATCTCACTCGCCTCTCCTTCCCTTCCCCCTCTAATCTCTCCTCTCTCCTACCCCAACTGTTCGAGGCAGATGTTCGTACACTCGGAGATTCCGTCAAAGGTTTGTTTGTTCGGCAGTATGGAAATACAATTTAACTGAAATTGAAGTGAATAGAAACATTTGGAGCAAATGAAGTGTACTTCTGAAAAGCATCCCTGTTTGAAGGGTCAGTTATCCCTTACACTTCACCCTGCTCCTCTACCTCAAAAGGAATTGTGACAAACCCCGCCTCTAGACAGAGAGGACACTCCTATTAGTTGTTTTACTGATGACATAAATGTGCACGCCCCCTTTTTGGTTAGAAAGGTTGCTTTTTCCAACATTGGCAACAACTGCCAACACTGCAGAGTAAATTAAGAACAGGTCATCAGTCAAAAATAAATCATGCATTGAGTTCACACATTAGAATCTGAACTCCTGCTTTGAAGCCTCGAGAATTGTAACGTGGCTGGTGCCATGCAACAAGAAGTTCAGACGTCACCTGCAACCAGGCTGTCAATTTGAGGACATTGTCTACTTTTTATATCCAGTCTTACATAAGGTCTGTCCATGATTATTTGGTGGGAGGAGCTCAGGACTAAAAAAATTGACGAGATTCAACAATCTCTCATTTTCTCATGTTTCTCATGACCTACATTCATTTATTTCTTTATTTAGGATTCAGCTCGTACTCACAGCTCAGTTCGATGCGGATGAAGTCTTTGATGCCGAGGTTTTCCAGGAACACACCAGAGGACGCCGTGGTTTTAAACAGGAAGGAGATGTCTGCACTCAGCTCTCCGTGGAAGGTGGGAAAGTGGAGGTACGACGTCTCCTTGTCGAAAAAGGCAGCGTTCCACAAACTCTCTGAAAGACACACAAACACACACATAAAACCACCTGACGAGTCTCACTGCACAATTAGAAAAAGAAGTGTGAAAAGGTTAAGCACATTAGCTTAAGTAATTCTGCCTATGCTTTGACATTTGTATGATAAGAAATATGACTTTTTATATCTTTAGGTGCTAAAGGTTTAAATGAAAATAGCAGTTGCAGTAATTAGGTCTGAATCATATTTTGCAATGACCATGAAAGAAACCACACATTCAAACGGATAAAACACAATGAAATAGTGCACATGCATCACAATAAAACACAAATCTGCTGCAAAGCAAATATGGAGAAGGCAATTAAATACAACAACTGAGGAGCATACAGTTCTAGAGTTTATGCAGAACAAAAATACATTTAGTATCTGAATAATATATGGTTTTATAATGATGAAACTGAAATGACCTTTTACAACACACATTTTCATGTCAGCGCTGTACGTGAAGGCGTTTGCATAAAAAGTAAAAATAAATAAATGTTTAATGTGAGAATGTGTGTAAGGCAAGACTCACTGTCTCCATGACAACGGAGCGGCCCCACTCGGTAGGCAGCCTCTGACCCCGGCCTCTGGACGTCACCCAGAACCAGAGACCTGATGGGGAGGTTCTCCTTATGAATGACCAGGCCCGAGTCTTCAGTCCTGTTTGGATGAAGGTGTGAAGGAAAATGAGCCATAAAATGCGGCAGTATAAGACCAAGAAGGACAACAGGTGAAGGAAGTGAGGTAAAAGTCAAAGTTAAGATGAATAAGAAAAAGCAGAAGAGGATACAAACCTAAATTCATGATCATTTGCATGTGCAGGAAGTGGGAACATACAACAAAAAAGAAACAAAAAATAGAGGGAACACGACACACAATGGAGGATGTGAAATGAGTCACAGCAGGAAGTAGTAAGGCGGCGGTAGTTTCCGTACCACTCCATGTGGTCGGCGTCACAGTTACAGTAGTGTTGTGGGTCCACACAGTCGCCCTGCAGGCCGCACGCACACTGACGGCTGCCTGGTTGAGCTCCGCCCCAGTGAGTCTGAAGGAGACCGGAATCACTCCCACCGAACCACCAGCTGAACGGAGAACCCTCTGAAACACACACACACATAGTAAGTAATGTACATAATGTTTATTATGAATGTACCATAGACCCCAGGTGGTGCTCAAGCACATGTCCTTTGTAAGACTCCTTTATAATGTGGCTAATGGCACCAATTATCCATTAAAAGTGTAATAATTAGCGACATTTGTTACACAGCTGGAGAATTATGTCTCTGAAATGACTCGGCGCAAATGTGTCGTTAAGAGCTTCATACGTTCATGAGTGGTCTAAAATGACTGTATTGGACTAATATCAGTTAGTGATATCGATATTAGATCCAAAAGTGGTATGGTCCCACCTCTAGTAATAAAACCTAATAATAATAATGGCTTTTCAGTTGTAATTCGGTCATTTTGTTATTGTAGGCCTATTAAACATCCTTCTTTTTGAAATAAATAAACATGTAAGCAAGTGCAAGATGTGCTGTTTGTTTTTTGTCAATTAACCCTTAGTGCTCACGTGCTATATAATAATAATACACAACTCCTTATATGGACATCCTAGGGGTGTGTGTTTATAGATCACATATTCAGGCTTTTTCATCTTCTTATGTGTTGTTGAGTCAAAGTTATCATTCATTTTATATCGCATTTTTAGTAGTGATATAAAGAAGCAATTATCGTACAGAAGTCACAAAACAGACAGTTCTTCTTTTATTTTTGTTCATAAGAACGAGCCGAGAGAACTTTGAACTGTGGCGCATTTCCAAATTTAATCCGATTTTAAACATCTTGAGTACTTTTTTGCTCAAGTATTGGTGAAAATTCATCAGATTGTGCTGAAAAAAAAGGATATAAGACACTCTATACTGCACATTTTTATAGCCTCTGTATATATAAAGCCCTATTTAAACATAGTAATGATAAAAAAGCAAAATGCTCTGTGTTCTAAGGGTTAAAACCTACAAGGGGTGCTGTACAGTATGTGTTCATCCACATGTAATATTGTAGCTTTAATTAAAAAGCTGTGAGAAATGAATAAAGTCTGACATGATGCAAATAACTTTGTTGTCTTGGTGGCCTTTGAGACTTTGTCATCTGTTTACACCTAAGAGCACACACGTACTAAACTAAACTCAAACTCGCGTTTGTACAAATATAGACGCATGAAACTTTTGTGTTGTTCTGTTTACTTCTCCTCAGACAGGCAGCCAAGTTTGTCCTGGCTTTTAGAATAAAAAACAAAAGCTTTTCTTGGATAAAGATTGTGGTTGTGGTATAATAATGTGATACTGTGTTCTATCTGTTAGAAATAAAATGAATCCCCATGCTTTATAGTTTTATAGTGTCCATAAACACTGCAGTGATGTTGTATCTTCAGTTCTTTACATAACGTATAGTTTTCAAATGGAAATGGTTTTGCGATTGTTTTACGTGCTACAAAAAAAAATCATTAACACGATACAAGAAACAATACCTTGCATTAGAATATAAAGTGGTTATTATTTTCATGGTTCCATGTATTACTGCTGCAATATGTTTGAAATCTTAACTGAATGTACTTAAGACTTCTTAAATTACATCAATTCTGACCTGGATAAGAACAAAATGCAATCTAAAATTTAAATTATCATAATATGTTATTATTATTTGAACATATTTCACCATTTATTTTAACATGAACATGGATGCACACACACACACACACACACACACACTTCAGAGAACATTGATACTCTGACAACAAATACACATTTATGCAGCTTATTATTTTAACCCACAGGAAAATGTCTGTAAACAAATCTTGAGATGAATATGTACGTGTATATACAGTACAGTATATGATAATCATTAATACATATGTATACATACATTAAAGTTAAATAGCATTTGAGGGACAGAAAACCCAGACAAGGTGATTGCACTCGGTTTGTGTGTGATTTCTTCAAATGTCCTTCAAGTCGGAGAACTACTTGTCTGGCTCTCAGGTAAACAGGAACCTGATTGAGTTTGCGAGTATGTGTGGAGATGCACGGCGTCACAATCATTTCCTCTGGAGCTTCTGTTTTGGTACAAAATGACACAGTGAACGCTCCATAATTCACTCTTGTTAAATTAGATCCTGTGACGGCAGGAGAACACGAGTGATTCACTCGATGCATCAATGAGTCTTTCATGAAAAACAAATAAAAATCCTGGGACACATTTTTTTTTTTAAATTATGATCAAATTCTATAATCTTTTTTCTTGGTCAGTGAAGCACAGAGGAACTTTCCGCTGCAATGCGAAGCCATCTGTCTTTTAAAGGGAGAGTTACACACATTACAAGCCCTCAGTATGCTGACGAGAGGGAGAGTGAGAACCACAGAGTGAGTCACAACGTGCATTGCATGAAGTGAAACCAGAAATTCAATCCTTTTTTGAAGTTATATGACTGTATGTCAGTTTTTTTTCTTTCTGTGTAGCTTTTGTAGTTATTATCCCAAACAGCTGAAGTGCTGCTGCCCGCGCCATGACACCTGAGTGCTGTTCCACATGGGAACACATGATGCCAAAGGAAAGTGTTGCCCGACAGCATTTTAAACCACTGACTAATGCTCTAAATGTAGCGTGGATAGGAAGTGGCATGTACTTCCAGCCCAGTCTTCTTTGACATTTGCTGGTTGGTCCAGGCTCAGAGTTACAGAATTAGATCTAGTTCGTTCATTTACAAAGCGTGCAAATTGCCAAGATGGAGTTGAGGCCGTGGTCCTAATTTACTTTTTTGTTATTTTTGGGCTATCACAAGTCCCCACCAAGTTTCGTGAAATTTGGTGCAACTTAATCTTGGCTTGCTCCATCCACGTTTCACCCTAGGGGGGCACTATAGAGCCCTGCTGCAACACACATGCCAAAGCCCTATGCCAACATCGCATTTTCTCCAGACCCGACCTCCGTGTAAAGACTTTTTTTATGCACGTTAACCCCCTCAAAAATGATCGCAATGACACGGAATAATAATTATAATCTAAAGGATAACGATAGGTTCCTCAGACGAATTCCTGCCAGAAGCCGTTTCAACCCCTAGCATTCGTGCTCGGGCCCTAATTGCACACACATTAATTAGTAATAGTGAAATAACCTGATCCTTATTAGACACCACCAGCTGCACTTATCTGCACCCGGGGAGAAATACGGACATTGGGCGCCTTGCTCAGGTTGCACCCCAGCCCTTGGCCATTCCCGGGAATTGAACTGGCTATACCTTCTGGTTACAAGCCAGATTCCCTTCCTCTTGCCAATGGGCTGCCCTATAGGAGCAATTGCCCATGTTGGACCCCACTGTATAACCGCGCCTTTTACAAAACTCCTTTTTTGTTTTTTCAAATGATGAAAAATCATAAAAGAGGATAACACAGTCCAATATCTATATATAATAATTTTCTCACCTCCTTTTTTTTTTAGTTGGACTGAAATCTGAGAGTTAATAAATTAGCAGGAATTTCGATGCACACACAAAAAACAAGACTCTACCTGGAGTGTTGAGGAGGCGGGACTTCCTGCAGTGGTAGGACAGTTCCTGTTCGCAGTCTTCTGATTGGCTGATGGCAGCCGTCAGCTGCTCCTCCTCCGTTGAGTAGTCAAAGTGAACCAAGTGCTGGTTGACACCTGGAGACGGTCGCACTCGGGTCATGTTTGTGTTGTTGTGCTGGATCACCATCCATGTGTCCTCTTCTACACAGACAGACAGACAGACAGACAGACAGACAGGCAGAGGGAAACAGAACCATCCCTATGATGTCAGTGACACCAGAACACCAAAGGAGGGTACAATTCCCAGTTTTCCCTTTCTTTCCGTCTTTGGTTTTTATTTGGAACACTAAATGTTTTGTTCTAACGTTTATGGCTTCGGCGTTTGCTGCGGTTCTTCACCTTCCTCCCACAATCCGAACACCTGCAGAAGTGCGTTACTAAAGGCAAAAGATCCAGAGAATGAATATCATTTGGATCATTCTCAATCATTTCTTGGTGTTCATGGTTAATCTCATGTTTTATATGCCGGGTTCCAAAGTAAAAACTGCTGCAGAACCAGAAGTGGGCGGTCACTTTTACGTTCTACAGAGACGGGGAAAGATGGGGGAAAAAAAGTGATGGGGAGTGAAATTGCACATCTGTGTGTGTGGCGTCACCTGTCATGTTGCAGTAGACCAGCTGTGGTTTGATTGGTCCGCTGCCGTCCACGTCGATGTAAAAAAGCCCCGACGTGTTGCCGTTGTGTTTGTAGGCCTCGCAGGACTGTTCGTACACAGCTGTGTGGGGAATAATGAGATCAGCTTTAACACAGGAACTGTGAGGGGATGACGATCTTACACACACACACACACTGGGGAGGATTACAGCTATCTTTTCACACACACTGCATGCGTAACCACGTACATCAATCAATCAAATCACATCAAACTGCCATCTGCCCCCCCATGTGCGTAGCCCTCTTTGTGCAATAACCGCACATGCTCAGATGACAACGAGTGACCGTCGGCGCTGCTTCGAACGGTGGCGACCGCTAATGGCAAAGTGATGCCTGTTCCTCGTGGACAGGTAGGTGAACTTTATATCTTTGTGATATTTTGAGAGAATTTGTTGTTTTTCCACATCACATGGTCATTTAAAATAGTATCCAGGAAAGTACAGAAAGTTACTGATGCTGCTCGTGAATCAGTGTGAAACCAACGGTCTTTGTGAACGAGCGCTGCGCTGTTCCTGTGCTCTGTAGGCGTAGCTTCGGAGGTAAGTCTGCAGAAAGGGGCTTGTCTACCTCCATATTACATCACATCAAGCTCAACTGGTAGTTTATTTTCAATACAATTTCCCCAGACAGCAGTGGAAAGAAATCTCTCTTCCCCCCTCACCCCCCAACATAACCGACAATCAGCAGCTCCTACACTAAAGAAAAACGGTGTGCAACTGTAATTACAACACAATATTGCTGATAAGTGCTTCTGTGATTGGCAACCTGAGAATTATAGGTTTTGGACGTGCTGAAGTTCACTCTGCAAACAGAACCAGTGCCAGCTTTAAATCTCAGCTTTAGAAATAAAAATGATGGCGAGAAGTGACATGTACATGGATGAACACATTAGGAGCCCTCTCTCTGCAGTTTCATTCATTCATTTTAAACCTGATATCTCTTATTTTTCACTGAAAGTAATAATGTGTTCTTTTCATTTCACTTTTACATAAAAAGAAAATGTATGTGCTTTCAATCCACTTTCTCTTACATTCTATCAATTGTTTCTCACTTCCATTTTTATGTGGAAAATCTCATCTCCAACCTTGTTTCCAACGTGCAACAGAATAAAAAGCTCCCGGGAGAAAATGGAACACCACCATGATTATATTTTATATCCAGAGACAATGAGGAACAAGATTAAACCTCTTTATGATTGGTTTTGTTTCTCTTAATCTTTTGTCAGATATTGTTTTATATAATGTTATATTACTTTATGAGACAGGTTCACTGTTTTTACTTTCGTCAGATCTGCAGTTTTGTTTTTGGTTTAATAAACTGGATTCATTCCCAAAAGAAAGTTGTTATACATCAGTTTCATTTATTTATGTTCGTCTGCTATGTGACTGATTCATTCCTCACTAAATTCTTCCACCACCATTACAACAGAAAATCCTACACATTTACACTTGCTATTTTTTGGTCATCATCATCAAACTGTCTGCCTCTAAAGGTCACAGATTATAAACGGAGCAAACTGGAGAGCGTGGCGACAGACGTGTGACTCACAGCTGTGGCAGGTCGCTCCGCTGTAGCCGCTGTCGGTGCAGTTACAGTGAAAAACGGTCCACGACTGACTGCAGCGGCCGCCGTGTTCACAGCGGCTGGGAGAACACCTGACAGAGAGAGAGAGAGAGAGAGAGAGAATCACAATAACATCCTAATAGAATCATATGTGGGAGGACCTTTCATTTCAAGAAAAATACATGTGCAACACCATTCTGCGAAGAACAATAGGCCTACAGAAACACATTTGCTTGTTTTGGCAGCCTATATTTCAGAGCCATTCTCCACGGCTCACTGCCAAATAGGACAAAAGCAGTTGTTGCCAAAAGCCCTTGACATTTGTTATTATCAGGAGAAATGCACTGTCTATGTTTGTAAGAAAACAATTCCCCTCATGCTTGTATAAACATAGACTTCAAACCCGTTGCTAATTTGTTTGCTACTTTTGTTTTTGCAGTACATGATAGTAAATCTTGATGATTGTCAACAATACTTTCAGTTTTATGGTAATTTTTTTTTTGAAAGTGTGAGCAATCTGTTACATAATGACTTTCCATTAAATGGATAGAAAGCATGTTCCTTTGTGTTTGCTCCAGTGCAGTATTCAGTTCATGGCCAAATGTCACAAATAACATAACAAGTGGAAATGCAGAGTATTCTTTTGATATTTGGAGGTCATCATTTCCATTTTGGCAACACGTTGAAGGAGGTTACTGAAGGAGGGAAACAACTCAACTCAACCCAACCACCTGACACCTTTCCATCTTTTTTATCGCGTTGATGCCCTGAAGAGGAAAAAGTCGTTCGTCTACCACTTTATCGTCCATGTGAAGGTCGCGAGGCAGCTGCTGCCAATCCCCGCTGACATAGGGTGAAGGGCGGGGTACGTCATGGACGGGTTGCCCATCCAACACAGGGCCATACAGAGACAAACAACCATTTCCCTTTAAAATATCTTTTTTTTTTCTTGTTTCTTAACCTTTGACCTGGAAATGGCTCCAATCTACACCCATTCATTATTTGTTGTGGGTGGTCCAGGCTCAGGTATAGAGACACTGGCCCCCGTTGGACTGCATTTAACAACGTGTCCTGTAAATTCTGCATGTTGTGACAGTTATTTCCATGTTCACCGTGCACCAGGGAACAGTTTAACACACAGGTGCTTGACCTCATAAATGCTCTACAGAATGAAAGGGGCATACATTCTTCTTCCAAGTCGTGTGGAAGCTGTTATTGCTGCAAAAGTGCAATCGACTCCTTATTAAAGTGCTGTATATGTATTTCAAAACATCATTGTTGATGTACTGGTCAGGTGTCCCAATACTTTTGTCCATATAGTGTATGTGAGACTCAAGGCTGGATCATTGGTGTCCAGTCATTAGAATACAACTCTTTATCAAAAACAGAAAAAGTGATGAATTCTGACTCACTAAAACAAAACATCACAGTGTGACACATGCCCATTGTTGCGTGTGGCCATGACATCACTCACTCACTCACTCAGACATTCATTCAATCACTGTGCTGTGCCTAAACCCCCATGTCTTTCCTTCCTCATCAGGATGGCACACTCAGGCTGACACACCTGCAGCAGATCCAAAATCGCTACCGCTCAATTACCAGCCCGCTCATGTAGCTCATGAGACAGACACCCAGCAATACCTTAGTCCCACATTATGATTTGTTAAATACCTTTTTCTTTCAGTAATCTTTGATTTAATTGTCATTTTATTTTGGCCTGGAGATGGCCGGCAGTCCTACTTTTTAGTTTTAGTTTATAATTTGGTTTTGCCAGGGAGGGGGTGGCCTGGTCCCCCCTCCATTTTGCTGAGTTTGGCCGGCATCTCCACCCATTGTCAGTTAAATCCATTTTCAAACTGCAAAAAGCCTCATTTAAACTGCAGATCCACAGAAACACAGTAGGCCAGTCATACTGTTTCACCCTGAGGCACACGGAGTGTGAAGTTAACTTCAGTCCAAACAGACCACATTCATCACAGTGTGTATAACTCTGCAGGGAACGCTGTTCCTAACGTCTCACAGATTGTGCCCTAAGCTTTTGGTGACAGTCTGAAAAAACCTTAAGGGTGCTCTTACAGATTTAATAAAAAAAAGCTCTGTGTCATGACGATGACAGCAGTGAAACCCATAAAATGACCTCCGCTAACACATATTTTACACGTTACCACAGATTGCATTCAAGCATTAAGCGTGTGGTCTTAAAAAACTTTGCAAACAGTCAAAGTCGAACATCTCCAAAGTGTCTGTTTGTCTCAGTAATACTGATATGGGGCTGAAACTGAATAATCTTTATTTATTTTTGATTTTCCTATTATGTTCGTACTGCTGAGTCTGACGTGAGGGAGAAATTGCCATTTATGAGCCAAACATGGCTCAACCAGGACTTGTTTCACCAAACTGCTTGGCGAAAATCAGCTGTAAGAAACATCATCATCATCATCATCATCACCATCTGATATCAGACGTCTCTACAGAGCGAGAGCAAATCAGTTCCAACCCCATCATTAGAGATGTTAGTGTGAAATATGTGTTCCATAATCCAGTACAGCCCACAGAGGACGCTATAAAAATTGAAATGGCCCTTGAAAGGAAAAAGGTTCCACACCCCCGATATAAAACAAGGTGTTGAACTGATGTTGTCGTAAAGAGGCTCCTTGTGGGTTTGACTTCCATTTGTGCTGTTAATGGAGTGTTTGCTTTGGATAATAATGCTCTTTTGGTACAGGCAGCTATAATAAAACACACACTCAAACACGTTCCCCGCACACAGCGCTGCAGAAAACCCGCTCTGGAGTACAACCACACACTGATGCCGAGTCCATTTTCCGCCTGACGTTACAGTACACCACAACCCAAGGGCCCACAATTCAATCAGCTGAATCACAGTGAGAACATGTGGTGGATTGACTGGAAAACAGGATTTTTGTTTGTTCAGTGTACAGTTAGACCTGAGCATGAACTTTGCTGCAGTTGTTGAATCGTAATCTAATGAAACCTGAACAAAATTAGATGTTTAATTAAAATTACTGGAGCAGATTGTCTGGGAAAAAAATGTGTGATTAGTTTGATATTTGTATCTATGGCCTATACGATATTCTGTGTGTGTGTGTGATGCTCTTGTGACAGGTGCGTAATTGATGTAATTGTCTCATTAATTGCGTTGCCGTTTGGCGTGACACCAGGACAGCGAATGATTGGATGTGCTTCTCTCATCTCCTGCAGCTCGAGTTATTGCTCTGATGCCGCGCTGTCGTCGGTGATTTGCACTTTCATTTATCATCTTACAATCCATGAATTAGACTGAAAGTACTTATCATGAGGTCTCAAACTTGCCCTTGCGTCAATTAATTTAGTTTCAAGCCTCTGTTTTATTTACAGGGCCGCTACAAACACAGATGCTCAGGTTACAGCTGCAATTTATGTGCGTCTATTGTGAGCTACGCTGGATTTAGGTCCTTGTGGGTTTAATTTCCTGGGAGAAAATGTCTTAACTACAGGGAAATGGAACTACAGTGTTATAGAACAGCAAACTGTGTGTATAACAAATGCAGGATGGATACTGCAGTTTTCTACTTCTCACAAGAGTTATAACATCAGTAAAACTGTGTTAATGTTCGCAATCAGTTCAGTTCTCGAGGCTTCAAATTACAGTCTACGCTTATAATGGTTGTTGAGGATTTGTTTTATCAACACCTTTACCTAAACATGTGGTATTAAGGGTTCGGTTTAGGCCAAGGGTGAGTGGATGTCCAGCACCTGCTACACCAACACCAGCAACAACTTTTGGAAATTGGAAAATGAACCCAATAAAACGCATCCCATTATCTATAGAGAGTTTCAGGGATGGATACATTGTTTTGCATCATCTGAAACAAGTGTGTCTCTTCATGCTCAGGAGAAAGAGCTGTGAACCCAAAACATCAACACAAAGATGAACACGTTACAAAATGTTTTCCTATAAAACTTAAAGTTCAAAAGTATATAATTTATTATTGGAAGAAAATGAATATACTACCCATATGTATGGTGGTATTAATGTATAATTGCTTTAAAATAAAAAAAAAACCTTCGTGACCACATCTTGATCTCGTCACTGTTGTAATCAGTCAATCATTTACTAATAATATGCATCTCTATGGTCTGTGCAGAAAATGTGGGCATTGTTAAATCCCAAGGTTTTCTGACCTGTCGATGATTCCACACATATCAATGTGGAGGTTGCTGTAGTTCCCCAGCTTCTTTTGCTGAACCTTGATCAGATCCACGTTCTGACTGTCCACAGTGAAGAGACGCATGCAGCCCTGGAAGACGTGGAAGGGGTTTCTGCATTCCTGACTGTCGTCTTCAGCGGGACAACCTGAGCACAAAATGCACAAAACGCACAAAACACACAAAACACAGAGAGATTCCTTCAAGTTTCTGGTCTTCCATTGAACTTGAAGTCAATTTTGCAAAATACGTTCCTATTTAGAGGAAAATAGATGACATTTATGAGGGGCTTGCTTCAAACCAGGGCTTTGTTCTGCATGTCCATTTGTATAACTCGTCTACATACGAATCTAATTAGATCACTTGTAATCAAAAGTGTTAATAGTCTGCTTAAAATGATCTGATGTGTATCTATGTGAATCCAGTATTATTCCCCCATAATATAATACTTTATATTATTCAGTACAAAAATGCACGTGTTAAATCTTACATCCAGGAACCTTCCATATGACTGTTTGACACTTAAATTCACACATCATGTTTTTATTTACTAACTAAAAATACGGCTGAAACATTGACTCTCACCACCAAAGAAGAGGCGACTCTCTGAGGCGACGGGGAAAGAAGAGCCAGCGTGAGCGCCGCCTCCTTCCTCTTTATCCACCGCGATGGTCAGACGTCCTCCGCTGAGGTCCAGCTCCACTGAATGCCACTGCCCATCATTCAAAGCAGAACCTTGGAAGCAAAAAGCCATTAACACAAATTGCTGAAAACATTACCCCTCCCTTTTTTCACGTGTTTATGGCTTCACACGGAGCAATTAAGTCCCGCAGCAGATGTCGCAAGATTTTGCTCCAAGAAAAAGAGGGCAAGCATGGGCACTCATGTAGTCATGATCAAATGATCCTATCACTCCACAGCCACACAGGGACCAAGCTGCTATTTGGAAACAGAATCCCTGTCTTTGTCACAGTGAACATTATTTAAAATAATATGATCACGCAACGCCAGAAAGTGATTTGGCAAAGAGAGGTGAGTGGATGATTTCCAAAAAAATCAGGAGTCCAGAACAGGTGTCTATGACTCATTGACCTGCGCCATGTTGCAGCAGCCTGGTGAGTCTGGATGTTGAGGAGCGAATTGATCAATATCTCATTATCTCCTCTATTTTTCTTAGCAGCGTGTTCCACTGCTTTCAGCTGCACAGCGTAAGAATGATGAGGGTTTGTGACGGGAGCTTTGGCAACAATGATGACACCGGAGACAGGAAAAGAAAAAAAAAGGGTTCTAATTGACTTTGTGGGTACTTGTGTAACTATTTGCTTTCTCCCTCAGAGCTAATTTATTAGAGACAAGGTAATGAGCGACTGCGATTGTCCAGTTACAGATGAGCAAACACAAGGCTTTGGAATCTGATTAAAAAACTATAAAAAATAAATGATGTTTGTCATTCAAATACAAACTCTAACCATTGATATGTCCATGCTAAAGTCAGTTTAACACAGAAAATGATCTCAACACACAATGTTAACAACTATCAGTAGATAACAGATACTTATTAGGAGACAAACCAAAGTACTGGGTGTTTACTTAGACCATAACAGAGGTTTCCTACTCAGGTCAGTTGATTTTTACAGTTTGTTCCTTTATCTTTGGTTAAAAACAACTTGGTCGACTATAATATTTTCTCATTTATTTGTTCATTTAGCTATTTGTATTGATTTAGTAATGACTTTGACTGCACATTTTATTAATTAGAAGATTTAGTAGGACATGTTGTCAGTCGTGCCACCCCCACGATCCTCAGACATTTCTGCCTTTATCAAAACAAGCTCTTAATCAAGGAAGAGACGTCAAAACCACTGCATCTGCTCAGCAGCAAACTGTAGCTGACACATATAACAGAGGAAAATGTGATTTTGTGGATGGATTCAAGTCCTTGTGAGTAATTCTACCAATGCAGCAACAAGCAAAGCATACTTCATACAGTCATGATTCAGTGTTTCTTATGATAATTTCTTATGGCAATAATTGCATAATCATAAATAAACTTTAGATTTGGTTGCATATGTTTGTGGGATTAGATTATGCTGCGAAACTTTAAAATAAACTGTTTTTGTACAAGATGTGTAAAATAAATATAAAATATTCCAATTTCAAAGCAAGTGTGTGTATAAAGCGATTCAAAAAGAGTCTAAACCAGTTCAAGTATCAGTAAGTAGGAACTATTTATAAGAGTAACCACTAAGATGAAGATTTAAAGAGTGTTTTGACTGACCTGTGCTGAGCTCCAGCAGAGCCCGGCCAGTCTTATGGATCTGTAGGCGGAGCCTGGCCTCACTCAGGTACAGCCAGACGACTCCACCTTGCTGCAAGAGCTCAAAGGTGAGCAGAAGCCCGGCCTTGTTCCACGTCCTGAACTGAAACCCTACGGACACGCCCCCTGAAGAGGGTGCAGTTGCCCCAGGCAGCTGCAGAAAACTCTGGGGGCCGGAAAACGTCACGGCAACGGAAATTAGCTCAGCACAAGAAAAGGTCACATTGCCCTGAGACAGAGAGAAAAGCATAGAGGAGGTGAAAATAAATGATTACTGGACAGATAAAACAACATGGAAACATGAATATTAATCAGTTGCAGAGGGTGTCTCAAAGTGCCCTCGTGTCGCAGGGATCTCATCAGCAAGTCTCCTTAAAAAGGACATTGGTATTACCATAATGATAACAGCAAAGCTGGAGATACGATTAGGAAGCCAAACTGGAAACAAAGCCCCCTGTGTCACCTATAGCTTGGATGTAAGAGAGATAAAGGATGAAAAAAGGTGTGTCAAGCACTGCCATATCTCGGCATCTCTATTACAGTCGTGTGTTTTTCGAGTAGTGGTAATGGCTGCCACTTCATTGCTAAAGCTGGCGCAGTAATACAGTATATTGCAGTCCAAGCTCTCTACTGGGAACATCAGCCTGCCCTCTTGATGACACTGTGGAAACACGCATGACATTTAAAAGCCCGTTGTGGTGCAGTTTAAGTGATGGACAATAATCTCTGTTGGAAAGACATGAGTGAAAGCAAACGTTACCTTTAAAAGAAAAAAACAACCTTGAAAAACCTCTCGACTCCAGCAAAAGACTCATCCACTCTTCTCCTCTACCAACAGTCTTATTTTCTATGTATTGATGCTCCCTTCACACATTTAAATCACCTTTCACTGTGTGTTATTAAATGCCGACCTAAGTACCTTCGGAGCCGCGGAATCATTACAATTACCATGTGCAGCCATGCGTGTGAAGCTGTACACCTCTTTATTGAGGATTCATGTTTTTTTCTTTTCTTTCCTTTTCTTTCCGCAGTCCAGACCTTTACCATCACGAGAGAGCAGTTATTACTCTGCTGCAGAAATGCCTCATAGTCTTTGCACAAAGCCCCCAGTTCCACTCATTGTGAATGCAGAAGCATCTGAAGGTCCTGATGGCCACGATAAGGAGGCATTAGTGAGCGACTTAACTGTCTGTGCTCCTTTTGTCCGGGCTTCATTAACCAGCCAGCGACTCATTTAGCAGATGCACCAAGATCAGAGCTGTAAATCCAATATTTCAACACTGAGACTGAAACCATGTGTCTCTGAGGGGAATCACTGACATAATAGACTTAACGTCATCTCCTACACTCACACTAACCTAAGTCTAACCATATGATGAAGAAAAAGATGCACCTGTGCAGATGTGTAATGTACAGTAAGTTACAGGAAATCCTTTACACACAAGCTCGAAATACTAACAACACAACCAGCACCAAAGGTTATGTACTGCAGCTTTAAGATAATGTAAAGACAAAGGTTAAAAGGAGGCAATAAAGTAACATTGTACTGATGTTAACTGCTGCCAAACACGATGAAAAACTTACCATTAGAGTAACTCTGCTGTCATTTTGCTTTGCCTGCTCTAACAAGTTGAGGTCGTTGTAGAGCAGGTTTTCCAGGCAGCCGTGAAAGCTCCTCTTTGAGAAGACTGTTTTCTGAGAACCAAGGCTCTGGACTGCACCTGCACTCAGCTGTGAGGGAACAAAGTCAGTGTGCAATTATTTATTAACAATATTTACTTTTATGAGGAAACTACAGTAGTTTCAAACTAAAAAAAACCAAAAAACTAGGGACATCAGTTGTTGTGAATGCTGATTGACAAATAGAGGAGAGACAACTATGTCCTTCGCTTTGTTGTTCTACATTACATTACATTACATGTCATTTAGCAGACGCTTTTATCCAAAGCGACTTACAATAAGTGCATTAAAACATTTGGGTACAAAGTTCTACAACTGTGTACTTGCTACGCTTCAAAATGTAAACACACATAGCTTGTTTGTCCATGGAGGCTTCTGTAGAATCCATAGACTGTATGTAAAAAGTGGATATAGTCCAATTTTCAGGGTGAGTCTAAAAAGTCTTTTTTGGCAAAACATGGCAGCACAAGATGGCATTCTCCATAAAGCAAGACCATCAAATAAGTGGATACAATAGGCTCTTTGTAAAATATTTAATTTTTTTATGCAAGCATAATTATGGGTAGAATGTTCAGTGTATTTCTGCTAATGAACCCGACTAAATGTAACACACTGGACCTCTGCACAGTGTTCTATGTCTGTATTCAATATTCTTTTTGACCTCACCTGTTCAATGTCCCAGTGGTCAAACGCTGCAGGGATTTGAACCCTCTCAGTGTGTTTGTCCACAGTGAGGTTGAGGTGAGAGCTGCGTCTCTCCAGTACAACATGGTGCCAGTGTTGATCGTCTAACAGGCTGCCGAGGGAAGCGAGAATCTGAGGCTCGGAGGATGAAGTCTCACCTGAAACGGCAAAGATGGAGCAGTATAAAAATGAGATTTTCTGATCTCAATAAAGCTTTCTTGAATATTTGACCTGTTGCCAACAGACGTGAAACTGCAGCCAAAGCTACTTCACCGTAATTCATATTCTGCTACTGTCAGAATCCCACAGCGAGGACCACACGGAGGTCATCCTCTGTCATCTCATTAGAAATGACTGGATATGTGCATATTTGAATTTGTGATAAAGCCTAATCTGAGAAACTACAGAGGAAACACGGTGAGACATCATTAATGATAGATGAGCACCAGCAGGTCTGAATTAGAGGACACATTTCAGTATTCTCCAAAGAACTGTGAGAGAGAGCTGACAAAAAAAAGAACTGAATACAATCAGTCGTTAAAAATGTATGAGGTTATTCTCTGGGGAGAGAAAATCCCAGCTTCACAGAGACAAACAGAGACCGTTTGGAAGATGATGGACAAATGAATCTTTGATATTTCCACTTGTTTAGCTGAGATGATATATTTGCAGACCAAATTGAGAAGAAGTTCATTCCGGAGAAAGAAAGTTAGGATGTGGAAGCTCCTGTCAACACGTTCAAAGTGATGAATTATTTGATTACTGCAAGACTGAATGGAAAGCAACAGTGCAAGGCTTAAAAATACATCATCTCACGTCACTGACATTGATTAATGGGACAATTATGAAGTTGAAGGAGGTGAAAAAGATCAGGAGAGGACTTTATGATTGAGTTTTCCATTGGACGGATGGTTTGATTTCTTGATGAAAAGAGAGAGTGTGAATCGATATGAGAGATCAAAGAGCAAACAAAAAGAAAATGAAATGCTGATCATATTTACAGTGGTCCCCACTCTCTCTTTATTTTGTCTTAGTTTTTAAAAAAGTTCCTCTGGTTTCTCTCCTTTCCAGCAGCGCTGAGATCAAAAGACGGCGACATATTTGTGGATTATAAATGTATTTGTTTACTTCTACAGTTAACAACCAAGATGATTGTAATTGGTCTGAAGATGTGTGTTGAACCCGTTAATGTGACAGCATTAAACAAGCCCAATAGTTCAGTCTGTTCTAATAAAGGAGGGGAAAAAACGGCATAAACAGCATTTGTAGATGAATATTCTTCTTCTTCTTTTATTTCACATATTTCACTGCTTTGGTTGCAGGTCTGTCTAACTGCATCCTGAGGCATGTGATGTTGGCATTGTTGGGCATGAATGCTTTCAGTGAATGTCACTCAGTGAGCACTGAACTGAACAAATCAATTTAAAAATCATAAACATGAGCAGCCTTTCACTTTTAATCAGGACGGATGTGTCCATGTGACCCGAACTTTGATTAAGTTCTTTTTAAGTGTGAACTGACACAGCGTAGGATGTTGGTAACTCGTTCCTTGGAACTTGAAAATAAATGGAGAGTTTGCAGTGCCATGGCTGAGCAACTTTGTTTTTTAGTTGTTTTTTTTAAAACCTGGGATAAGGGTTCAAGGGAAAACTGTGGTGCTTTGTAGCGTTTAATAGAATACAGAACAGCAGCCCTGAAAAACCTAATGAGTCTTTGAGCAGGACTGTTCTATGAATTGAGATGGGGGTCAACATCAATCAATAGGTTACTTCCTGATGGGAGTGCGAATGAATGCAGAAAATATTAACAAGCAACGGGTCAGCACATCTGACAAATTTAAAGATCAGTGTGATGCTGGCACAGGAGAAAGGTCACGGGGTCTCGTGCATCAAAATCAGTTTTATTCATGAAACAGGATGTGCATAAAAATGGAGCCTGGAAAAAACATGGGAACGAGAGAAAGCATTCAGAAAGAGCAAGACCTTTCAGTTTCCTACAGTGTCGGACAAACCCTATCTAACATTATTTTTCTTTATTTTGAGAAATGTTGCCCACAAACAGAGACTGTTTACCTCTGCCAAGGATACAGGTGTCAGTCGCCTGTAAACGTTGCCCCACAAAATTCCACGTACAAAACTTCCATTTCCAAATGAAGTTGGGAAGCTTTCACGAAAATGGAATAAAAACTAAAATATGTCATCTGTTAATTCACTCGAACCTTTATTTAACAGATAAAGGTGTCGCAAATATGTAAATGAAAAACAGAACATGACTGCAATATATTCAAAAAGGTCGGGAGAGTTTGCAACGTGACGCGACAATTAGTGGGAGGATCCACCGAAGGCTTAGCGGATGGATTGTGGTTCACCACTTTGGGACAAACTTTATGAGAAAATTCACAGTTAGCTCAAAGACAATGTTGAGTGCAAACATTTGAGGTCTTTCACCTCCTACAGTTTATGATATTGTGAAAAACTTCAGGGAGTCGGGGGAAATCTAAGTGTGTAAAGACCAAGGGCAGAAACTCCACCTGAATATGAATGAATATCGAGCCTTCATGAGGTACCGTAAGAGACACAGTGTGTGATGGACATAGATACAGAGTACTTCGGAAAATTTCTTCATCAAGAACTGTAACCTGAAACGTTACCATGCAAAGAGGAAGCCATACGTCAATGTTGAAGTAAAGTTGTTGATTTCTCATCAGGGTTGGACTGAAAAACAGTGGAGAGACATGAAGATACAAGGCCAATCAGACAACGAGGACCAGAGTGTTGGGCAGATCAAGCCTTTACATGGAAATGACATTAATATAAAAATAAATGTGGTGATTCACAACACTATAGGGACTATTTATAAAGTCTACACAAGACTAATTCATATTTAGACTCAACGTAATTTGACAAGCTCATTTCATTATTGTTTAACTACAGTTATTACGGTAATATCATTTCATCTTTTAGTTTTAGGAGTACATTAGTCCTCGCCAAGAATATTTGCAACCGGGGGTTAAATAGAAATTTCTTCTGTGCAGGTCAATTGTTCATCGATCTGTGAGTAATGCCTCAGTGCTCCAACAGTGGAAGAAGTGTACTCCTCTTCCTCACATGATAAAGATGAACGAGGCTGAGGGTTATGTGTTTGTTGTCTATATTCTAATGCTGTGTTTTTATCACTCTGTCCTCTAAGACAGAGTCGCTGTTGCTTTTGTACCAGCGCGTTACTTAGATTTGCCTCATAAAGTGAACTGCAGCTGTTTGGACATGAACGCATTAGTGTTAGCACAGCAAAACAGACCACGCGTGAGCTCAGGGTCAATGAACACAGCAGATGTAGCCTTGATTACACAAATCTATAAAGTAAAAAAAAAAAAGAAAAGAAAAAGCCAATGTAGAGAAACAGAGATGGGGAAAGGGTGGAGGGAAGCACCAAGGACAGAAAGAGAAGAATAATGGTGGGTATGTGACCATGACAAATGGGGGGAAAATGGTCGAGAGCTGCAAGAGAGTATTTATGATACCAAAACACACAATGATGTAGAGAGAGAGGAATGATCATGAAATGATTCATTGCTTTTAATCTTCAAATATCTCTGTCTCTCTCTTCCTGCCTTTGACTTTAGTTTTAAGAAGAAGATGGTGTCACTAATATGGACATTAGACGTCACACTGACTCTCTTTTCGCCCCTTTCACACCTGCACAGCTCCAGTTCAAGTAGGTTCATAACATACACGGCGGTGCTGTGTCTCCACCAGTCTTGTAACCAAACCTACGTCTTTGCTTACAATAACAATTTGAGCAAACAAGCACTTATGGAGATAACTCAGAGTGGCGTTTGCCCCGTAAGATTACACTGCAGCCGTAGCTGCTGCCCGAGGCGATCTACTGGACCAATTATGAAACTTTTTATAAGCACTTTTCACGTACACACTCACATTTATAATCAAAGAGAGCCCCGGTCGAAAAATACCAGAATTCCCATTTAATTTGACTCAGTTTCTAACCCTAACCCTAACCACTAGACAGCTTGACCAAAAAATGATTCCCAACAACTTAATCCCTAACCACAATTCAAACCTTAACCTAATCACAATTTTATATATTAGCCCTAAACCTAACCAGTTCCTCAGAAATGAGTTTCTGCCTCATTAGGATCAGGTTTTGGGTCTCCATAGCAACTAATGGCCCTGACAAGGTAAAGGTTTATGCCAGAAAAGGTCCTAAAGAGGTAACAAATACAGGGAAACTGATGAGATTTAAAAGCAGACAGGGAAGGGACCTCTCTAATGTGTAATGGCAACCCGTTCAACAATTTAGGGGACACTCTTGAAAACCCAGCTCTTCCAAGAGCATCTGTCCGAGCACTTACCTTACCCCCTCCTTCTGCACTTGGCTCCACCTCGGCACTCTCACGGATAAAAACGTCCTCTAAATGCTTGAATGTTAAATGTCCATTTTTTTGGAAGCACTAAGAGCAGCTGATCAGCTGATCTTAGAGACTATGAACGCACGCATGACTGCAGCAGGTCAGAGAGGAAGGGTGGTGCAAGACCATGAAGGTTTGGTTTTAAAATCAGGAATTGTGCTCACACCTGTGCATCCTCGCTAAAAGGCGAGCAGCAGCATCCAGGACAAGCAGGAGGCAAGAGAAGTGGACAATAGTCCAGACACGTTGTAATGAAAGCACGGATCAGGTTTTCCCAGACAAAATCAATTCATTTCAGTGGGTTTTATTTTGCCCTTTTATCTGATACCAATGTTCAATGTAACCGCAGAGTCGTGGCCGTGTGAGGACTTTTACAAGATCTAAGACAACCACGACTTATCGAAAAGATCACTGTTAGTGCAAAAGGCTGTCGCCCGTCGTCCGTCCTCAAAGATCCCAGGATTACCCACGATGCAGCAGACGTGGTCACTCCAACCGTGATGACGGCAAAGAGGAGTGGGAACCGACGGAGAGTGCAGCACCAAGAGCTCAGTCTTCATCTCCCACTATAGGCCAGTGTATAAACATCTCACCAGTCACTTTATTACATACACAGGACACATTAAGGGGCAGGAGATGCAGTCTGATGGTGCTGTGCCTCTAGAGATGACCTTCTGCACACCGTGGCTGTTTTTGTGGTTTTATTGTGAATAGGAAGTAGAAGTACAATAGTGTTGAGTAGTTTTTTAAATTATAATAACATTTCCTCCTCATTCTGATGATCAGTTTGAACTGCCTTGACCACATCTACCTGCACTGAGTTGCTGCCATGTGATTGGCCGATTATATACAGTATTTGAAGTGGTGTAAAGTTGTCAGTGAACGTACGGTGTAGTACTGTATCTCGTACCTTTCTTGAGCAGCAGCAGCAGCTTCCCTCGCTCTAACTCCACACTGAGACCGAGTCCTCGCTGCCCCTCTGCGTGGAGCAGCGTCCCAGAGTTCCTCAGGGTTTTAAACTTCAGAGAGACCACTTCTCTGGACACCGTCTTCAAACTGGGACTCGTCCTGTACACCAGAGCACTGCCGTCGCTGTTGAAACTCACCACATCAGAGGCTGGGAAAAGAAAAAGGAGCGAGAAGGAGTTTTAAAGGAGAAGATTTTAGATTGTCTTTGACGGCAGAGTAAATGTGTTGTAGTTTTGGTTCAGTGTCACTTCCTGTTTTATTTTGGTAAGCTGATTCCCTGATTGTTTTCACCTGGTGCTCCTTACCCTCACTCCCTACATATACTCCCTTCTCCCATTTCCTGTTGCCAGAGCGTCTTATGTGTGTTGTCAGCGTCTGTGCCACTGCATGTTCTGAACCATCTTTTGTTTTTGTTGATAGTCTAGCTAAGGTTTTTGTTTGTTTCTCAGTTTTAAGGTTATGTTTAGCTTAGCGTTGAGCTTTTTTTTCTGAGCTGTTCCAGCTCACCTTGTGTTTGCTTGTCAAAGGAGTCAATAAAGCTCTTTAAAACCCTTCTCCTGTTTCTGGTCTTGTGCATTTGGGTCCAAGCTTTGTGAGAGTTCGTAACACGACCCCTGGATTTATCCAAACTGCTTTTTGTTGGGAAAATTGTCCTTGGACTTTTTGTTGTTCTTTCTGTTTTCTTCAACCTTGAGTTTTTAGTTTTTTTTGTCTGTTCCTTATTTCCTTTTTTTATTTTTAGGATTTCTTTGTCTGCTCCACGATAACGTGTCTCACCTGCGTCCTGTTTGTCTCACCTTTGCGTTCCCCAGTGTCTGTGTGTGTTCATTTTGTTTCAGTTCAGTCTGATGTTCCCGTTTCGCTGTGTTAAAAGTATTTTTTCCTGTATTCCTTTTTTACTCTTTAAAGACTCTCTTTTGTTATTTTTCCTCCATTTGGGTCCTCTAAATTACCCTCCATGACAGTGAGGGAGATTTAAACCAGTATTCTGTTGTTTTTGCTTGTTTCTCTATTTCAAACCCTTTATTCACCAATTTGGTGAGTACAAACAAATAAAAAAAAATACAAACACAAGACATAGCACAAGAGGACAAAATAAAACAAATCCAGAACAGGCAGAACAAATTAGGTCATTAAAACCAAGAAAAAGAAACACGTCGAGAAACACACACAAAAAGGGGGAAATATTACTCGAATAGGTTTTATGGTCTCTTAATCTTCTGAATTAATTTTGTGTTGTTAACAATATTATGTTCAGCACAAGTGGTAAAAATGTGAGTGTACGTGTTTGTGTGACCGCAGTTGGTGACAAGGTTGTTTGAAGGTAATCTTATTGTAAACTCTACAAATTGAGCAGTAGTGACGTCGAATATACACATTAACAAAGGTGAATTATTCATACAGTATGTGAAATTGGCTGCACATGCTGCGCCACATATGTTGATTTCCACAAAGTTATAAAACGGAAAAATTGAGCCAATTAAACAGTTGAAATGCACGGGAAGGTGCGAAGCATGGAGCGACTGAGGTGAGAATAAATAATGAGTAAGACAGAGAGGTAAAATCCACCGTGTTTATGGGATGTATGGGAACAATAATGCATGTAACAAAACAAGTGGGTGTGAGATGTGTTAATGGTTTGGATGAAAAATAGAATCAAAACCTTGTTCAACTAACAAGGTGTTACAGTGTGAACATGCAAGAAACAGGAAACATAAGGCAACAGGAAACAGTGTAATGGAATCAGATTATATTCAGGAGATTAAACCAATTAAACACACATTTTAGGCTACATAACATTTCTGACAAAGACATTATTCTTAAATGAAGAAGTTGATAAAGGGAGCTGAACAGAATACCACGCAGCTTTATACAGTACTTACAATATATACTGTAAATAAAACAATAATTGCAAGTTTTTCTTTTTAAAATGCAATCAATTGCACAGCAGTCAATCAGGAGTCTATTTGCCCAAGTGACTTGTAAAGCAGTTGTTTTCAGTGAAACTGAATCACTAGAATCAGTGAATTAAAAAGAGAGTCACTTCATGAACTTTACATTTAGATGTATTTGATTGTTTCAAATCTTAAATAAATAAATAAATACAAAAAATAAACCTGAGGTTACAGGCTCATCTATTTCAAAAACGTTTCAACAACCCTTTGCAGGAGTTCCACTCTGTCTCGTACAGGCTTTGTGTCAGGGTCGCTCAGATGCATGAACCGGGCTGCAGCGTTAACATGTGCAAACTGACTCTGTAACACTCTCAGCAGCTGAAGCTTCATTCCACCTCCTGACTAAGCAATTGAGCCACACATTTATTTTTTTGTTGCATATAACACACAAGAATCAGCTGTTTTTAAAGATGTATCACTACCCAACTTTTTTATGAACGTCGGGAAGGATAAACAGATGTGTCGTGTAACACATTTAAACAACAGATCATTTGGCGTCCGGGACGCTCCGTGACACCACGACGAGAAGTCTATTTTTTCTAGTCTGACATCTCCTACGACGTGCTGCTGGATGGTGACCAAGAGGATAACAGAGGGCTCTGATAAGGAGTAACATAGGAATAGTGGTGGAATAATGTTTTATTGAGCTTTGAAAACAGCATCTCTGTCTCTTTGCATGCAGTGTCATGAACGATGACAAAAATCTGTGCCACTGTGACTGATCATGTGACATGGTGATCATCGTGAAAGACAAACATATTGTGTAGTCTGATCCCGGCATAAGCAGGATTCTTAATTATATCCACAAACAAAAAGCTTGAAACAGATAAAAAAAGGTCGTCATTCTCTAACAAATGCTGCATCATATCACACGGTTTATTAATTTACGAGTGACATTTCATTTTTTTTTTTTTTTTTGGATCCTGCTGAGTTCACTGTGATATATATGTATATATATCTCCGTTCCAGTCACCTGAATTTATAATGAGAGCAGGTTGGGTGTGTTGCCATGGTGATGCAGATTGCGCCTATCCCCACTTTTTCCCAGAGAAAAGAGTTTCTGTGACAGAGACGATAAGACTCACTGTAAGGACAGCCGTACGTCTCCAGGCGCAGTCCAATCCGCCCGTTGTGGTTCCAGTCCAGAGGGATGAGGCGGAGGAAGCGAGCGACCGCTGCCTGCTGCAGTTTGTACTGAACTACACTGTCTGCATTACTGTTACCTGGAAAAGACTGAAAACACACAAACACGGAGGCTTTATTATTGTGAGACAGCAACATGTATTGATAGAAATCAAAAATACTCCCCATGATACATGTTTGTATAACATTTCAGCCCTGAATGATGAGTCAGAGAATCAAAAAAGTGGTCTTATCGTGCGAGGGAGATAATCCATCCAATGGTGTAGAGGCATTTCACCAAATTGTGGCACTAGAGGACATATCATGTGACCTGTGTGTGACTTTTTGTCCAAAATTGAATTTTGTCATTGTTTTACAGAAAAAACAAAACAGACAAAGTCGTCACGCTGTGTAATGTGGCTCTAACTGCCGTCGTTTCTCTATGATATTGTACTGGATTAGCACTAAACAGTCTGTTTACAAGATGTGGAACGTGAATATAAAACTGATGGGTATGTCTCTCTCTGTGACTCTGGGCTGATTGCCTGATGGATCGTTGTCGTTCCATCTCTCCCATCTGGCTTTCTATCCTAATTACATCCCTCCCTTGAAGTTGACATGCAGGTTAAGTGGCTCTCCCACTGCTGAGTAAAAGCTTAGGCACATAATTAACTCATTCGTTCCTGTTGGAATCATAAGAGCGGAGCTGGAGCTCCTCATATGAGGAGGAGGAGGAGGAGGAGGAGAGATGCTGCGTCGTGTAGTTTATCTCATTTGTGTGCATGTTTATTTGTTCCTGCCCCATTTATCTCTTAAATGCTTTAAGGGAACAATCAACTTCTCTGTTAGATACACTAGCCGGAGGCATTTTTACAAAACTGAAACCACATTCATTCTACTTTTATTTTCTTTGAAATACATTCAGCTCTCGATAAAAAAACAAAAAAAACAAACCACTGCTGGCTATGTTTGTTTTGTTTTTACTCCAGGGCAGCACTGTAGTCTGCAGGATTAAAAACGATGACACATGCACCTGCATGTACTTCTCGATTAGTTCTCATCAGCTACGACTCGTCTATCAGCTGTGCACTAAAGGTTTTTTCCTTGACATCAGTCTCATAACAGAAATCTCAGCTCTTATTTTTCACCATTGTTACTGTTTCTAGTATTTTCTGAAAGTAAGTAAACAACTGCAGAGGAGAGAATAAACGTCATGTTCACACTGACACTAGATGTCCAGTGTGCACTTCTTGATTTCCACATATCCAGAAAAGTCTTCATCAAGAAAAAAATATATTTTTTTAAAAGTTATTCTTGTTTTTAAGAAAGAAAAGGATGAGAAAGAAAAATGGAGAGCTTCTCGTGAAAGCACACATTGGTCAAAACACCCATTTAATCCCAGATTAAACCGTTTTCTTCACCAGGACACACGGCAGTCTCATCTTCTTCTGCTCTATTTTTACCAGCACTGCTGCAACACATAGCACGTAGCCTTTAGCATAGCCACGGGACCGCACTCGATATCATTTATTTCATCAGTCAGGATATCCAAACACTTGATGTACAGAGAGACAAAGGAAAACGATGCCGAGTTGTTTTACTTTTTTCTCTGACTTGTATTGTTTCCAGCACAGCCGTGACGCCACAGTTCACAGACGGGTTAAAACACCACAGAGCAGAGGACGACCAATGGCACAACAAGCACTTTTTTAGTGGCCATACTCAGGATTTTTTAAATTTCAAAGTGAAAGACTGAGGCATGTGTTTGGCCGACTACCACAGAGGTTCAGAAACACTTTGTTTGTGTGATTCTCTTCTGCACTAGGCCATTTCCTCAGCACGACATGTTTGCTCTGAACACGTGTTTGTGCTCACACCGGGTTAATAATCCATGTCAGTGCTGGAGATTGCAGGGAGACGGAGGAGATTAAAGATGCAGTAAAAAAACACACACACGGCATCTTTGAATGCTTTTCATGCACACACAGGACTTATTTTCCTCACTGATTTAATTATCACTCGCACACTGCGCCACATGCATTGTCTCAGCCAGAAAAGTGTCTCTTTGCTGCCTTGCCTGTCCCGCTCTGTGTGCACATCGACGGCAGCTTAAGTGTTTTGGCAACAGGTCCACACAGTCAGCACAGCTCTTTCACTGCTTCATACATTATTAATGATCCGTCAAAGGCGCCTTATGACTGTGATTATCTCGGCAGGGCCGAGTGATCCCTGCAGGCCAACGCCACTAAACACCATGACCAGGTGAAAATAACTGTAATAGTCCAGGAAAATTAGCTGTGATGAACCAGAGCAGTGTTCCTCTGCTTTTACACTTTGTTTTTCATTTACTCTCGTCTCATCTGTTGAAATATAGTGTTATAAAATAAATGTTTGTCACTCTTAATAGAGTTTGCCGTTTTCTTGTATTTTGTAGTTTTTCATAGTTTTCTCTTGTGTTTTTATAGTTTTACTGGGACGTCCCTAGTTTTAACTGTACACTGTCCCTTATTAAAGGAAAAAAATTATGAATAAATAATAGACCCGTGCATTAAAAAGGCTGATGTTTTCATTTCTTGGATACAAAATATCACAGTTCCTTTTGTGCCATAAATCCCACGTTTTCTCCTGTGAAAACTGTCCTGATGACAAAGTGAATGACGTAGTGAATGTCAGATATAGGGGGATCCAATTAAACACATAGGGTGTTGTTTATCTGTCACCATTATACTGTACTGTCAGTTTTAAAAGCACGCATAAAGGCACTTTAAATCGTCACTTTTTTATGGACAAACTTACCTCTCAGTTCTTGACTGGACAAATCCTGTGTTATCCTGTTTTTAGACAGCAGATGGTGCCAAGTAAAATATACATAATTGACTTTTCTTTTCAACACAATCTGTCTGGTGTAGACTTCAAGTTGAAATTAAAACCATAACCAAACTCTACTTGCTTGTTACTCCAGTGCAAACTCACCCCGAGGCTGTCCTCCTGTCGGTACTGTTTCCAGTTGTGTCCCGAGTCGCTGAACATCAGCAGGTACGACGTCAGCCAATCAGAGCTGCCATAGCGACCCTGTGTAGCAACAGCAGTGATCCTGGTCCGCTCCCCCAGGTCCACCTCCAACCATTGATACCTGTCTGAGGTGAGGGGCGACCAACCTCCAGCTCCTGCACGGAGAAAATTAAAGAAAGAATTGATTACCTAAGAGGTATGACATGCAATGTTCTTTGTCCACACACTTGTGAGTGTGTGAGAGCAATGAATAGCTTGACCTTTAACATTTTTATCGACATTTTGCTGTAACAGAACCTGAATGAAGCCAATTTCCTGAGACCAATATGACAGTTTCAAACCCATTCCAGTTGAAAGTTGTGTTAGCGTGCTTTTTTGTTTTTTCCTGCTGAAACAGAGGACCGGTTTCATTCCCCGACTCCACAGGAGTCTTTTAATGTCGAAAATTGAATTTGAAGAAACAGAGGCAGTCGGATTTCTGCTCTGTGATATGCAAAATGTTTCCTTAACAGCCATTTTTAACACAGCGGTAACACGTTGGAATGAATCCATGTGTCTTTGCACATCAAACAAGGAACATTCAGAAGAATGCAGACCTCTGCTCGGTCTCAACTGTTTTCCCAATTTACAAAGCTACAGCCGCCGCAGCTTTTCATGCTTGTTTGTTATTTCTCTCAAGATTTGCTGTACAGGTCGTCTTGTTTTCCTTTGAGGAAATGCAATGTTGTGTAGCAGATGTTCTGTCTCTGCACACAAATGCACATTATGTGGTTTCTAATTCTGAGTGTAATTATGCCTGTCATTGTACAGCAATGGTCTGCACAATGAAATGCAGTGCAGCTTTATCTTTGCTACACAATGAATGGAGACAGAAGTTGTTTCATTTGACTACGATAAAGAACAATGAATAAAATATGAACAAAAAAGCCCTAAATGTGGGGCTGAAGTAACAAAACGTCTTTAATTAAAACAAAATTCATACAGAAGGGAAAACAACCAAACGCAGGAGGAGAAAGTCTAAGGTAAAAATGAACGGAGAATTTGGAAAAACCCTGTTGGACATGAGGAATCAGACTGAACAGAGAAACACGGAAAATAAAAACACTTTTGAGATGCAGGCGTAGATAAAGCACGACAAAGAGAGAGCAACCAGATGAAAACAGGAAGTAACTAGTGGAAACAGCATCCATAAGAATCTGAACTAGTTTTCCTGTGATTTGACTGGTGCAACCGTACATTTACAGATTTCACCTACAAACTCCTATTAGGGGTGTCAAACATATGGCCCACAGGTCGGGTTGTGAAAATGTTATGTCAAATACTATATATTTCAGCTCCAGATACCTGTGACTTAATGTTCTGTGTCTTTGGAGATTCACTGTGATCTGTAAGTTGTAATGCACACGTGTAAATGATAAACTTAGGCATAATATTGTTGAAATTGCACCTTTTTTTTCTTTCAAGAAATTTCCAGTTGTTCATAATATGTTTTGTAAAGAGATAATTTCATTAAATGATTTGGAGTTCTTGTTGTTTATCGGTTATTATGCTATTATTTTACTGGTCCGACCCACTTGAGTTCTGAACTACAATGAGACTGACACCCCTGTATTATACAATATCAATCCCACTCACATGTACCATATTTTATCCTCTATATTAATCATGTTCTAATGAAGAAAACCTGAAACGACAGATTGCGACTCCTCAAGAAAATACTTACTGGCTTCATTTATCATTGTTGCTGCCCTTATCCTCTTTTTTTTAATATTTTGTTTTGTTGTCTGAATATTATGTGCATAAATGTAAACCACCACGGAGAATTCATGTGATTTACCATTAAAATGTTCAACTGAAACATGTTCTGTTGTAAAATGCTTGCATGCTAATTTAAACCATCATCTCTGACCTCAGTGCTGGAACACTGCAGCCTCTGATTACATTTCATAATCATCATCAGTACGAGGTTGCAGTGCCATGCATTGATGAGTTGCTCATAAATGCTAAATGCCATTTTGATCCTTTTTTTTTCTCCTCCACAGCTATGAGGCTATGAGGCTATGAGGCTGGGGCATGCTCTATTGATTAGTTTTACCATTTGCTTGCAAGTCCGAACCCTTTGCTCTATAAAATATCATCAATACGAGATTGCAGTGCCACACATTGATTTGTTTTTTAGTACCCCTGCTGGTTCCTTTCCCATGTTACACATCACCACTAAAGAGCAGAGCTGTAACATATTGTTGTTTGTGTTCTGACCTGGTGGGCTTTTCAATATTTATTGAGTAGGTGTGAGGTAGGTTTAAATTAAAGAATTCAACGTAATGTATGGTTTGTGATATCTGAATGTGAGGAACCTGTTTGCTCTCTGCTTGTTAACATGTGCTCCAGTCATGGGAATTAGGTTTAGAAAATCTGGAGTGAACAAATCACACTTGGTCAGCAGGTCAGTAAAGTGTGTGTGTGTGTGTGTGTGTGTGTGTGTGTGTGTATAGTAGCATCCAGTCAAAGAAAGGTTGAGCCTTTACTGATAAGTGATAAGTGACTGATAATGAGAAGTTGAATTTATCATGAAAGACCAACAACATAAGAGCTAGACAAAATGAGTCAGAAAAAACACAACACAACTAACATAGCAGGTGGATCTTCATCACTGAGTAAGCTAGCAGACACAAAAGTAGCTAGCCATTAAATAAAAGACACAAAACAATATTTACCTCATTGCCACTCTTGACTGATGCTTATATTATTTTAACTGTTGTCATTTAAATGCGTTATCTCTTGTTATCTCAATGTGTTTTCCCCTCCTCTGAACTTAGTCACCGTTGATCCCGTTTTCTTCTTACTTTTCCGCTGTTAAGTTGCATCAAAAACACAGATACAGACTTTCAAAATAAACTTCCTGTTAAACCGGAAATACAACTATTTATAATAAAACTGTCACGTCGACGATAGCTAAATACAGTTGCTATTTTATACATACATATGTATACATATACACACATATATGTGTATATTTATGAAGGCTTTGTGTGTGTTCTTGTATTTGTAGCTTTGTGAGGCCCAAAAAACATATAAACCAGAGGGTGTGGAGGACATTTTGGTTGAACCAGGGTTAAGACCTGGTTTTAGGGTTAGGGTTAGAAGTGGGGTTAGGATTAGGCAGTTAGTTGTGATGGTTAAGGGGTAAGGGAATGCATTATGAGGGTCCTCACTACAAATGCTGTGCAAACGTGTGTGTGTTTGTGTGTTTACTCATTGCTCTAATCTCATAGGACCTTTTGTAGTGGGAACATTGACCTCTATGTGAGTGTGTGTGCGTGTGTTTGTGTGTACAGAAAAGTGCTTTGTCAGGCCAAACACCAGATGGATGCTACTGAGGAGGATTGCTGCTTACCAATGTCCCACTGAGCACACACATACTATATAGCCACACTGCTGTTTTTGTAAAAAAAAAGAAAAGAAACATAATGCATGGATTCTGCTCCAGATATGCCTGCTCTCCACATTACCCCCACATTTCCAGGCCCTGAAAATGGAAAAGTCTGAAAATGCAGCTGGATCCATTTTTTCTTGTGGACTCCAGAGTAGTGTTTTACTCTGGACATGCAGAAATGGAGACCTTTGAAAGTGATGATGGAGGCACCAGCATTAACTCAACCATGACTCAGCAAAAATTGACTGTAAACAAAAGGTTATGTTTAAATCTATGTCTGCGTGAAAGTTCTCAGTCAACCAGGTCATCTTCAGGAGTTAGCTGTGGGCGACTGGAGTTGTTCGAGTTAAGTTTAAGTTTGAGTTATTTCCTCATATTTAGGAATTTTAATTCATGTGGCAGAGCTTTTCTGTGTGTTCTGCATTGAGAGCGGACATATTTGCAGGATTAGGATCTCAGCTAGGCACAATTGTAGGATAAAGCATCCTGTGTTTAAGCAGTAATGCAATGACAGTCATCTGAGCGTAGACCTGGCAACCCTCGAACCGGCTGACACCCTGACTCCGCTGAATTAGACGTGTCTGAGGGCGCTGTAGCATCGTTCTCTTCTTCTTTGGTAAGAATGTGTTCTATTCCCTGCGTCTAGACTTGTACCGCCACCCGATGGTGAAGTGGGATACTACAGGACCCTGACACACGGGTATACCAGGGTCTGCGATATGCGACACGTGCTGCATTTGCGCAGACGTATACCAGGGCCTGTCCTGATTCAGTCAAGAATACCACATATGGAGTTGGTTTTAGGACATGCATTCCTGACCAAGACAATCTCGAGACAAAGAAAAAATTGTGGAAATAAAGAAAACCCCACTTGAACAGTCAGAGTGGCCTTTAGCTCTTTAAAGATCAGACTCCACCAGTTGCCAAAGTTAATAACAAACAGATGTGTCCAGTGACAGCTGGATAGAAAAGAGCCGGGTGCTCTGACCTTTCCTCAGGGAGAGGAAACGACATGAGAGATGAGAGATGCTTCTCGGAAGCCGAGAGGTGTTAAAACACTTTACTGTCGCCACCCGGTTAAATGTATTTCAAAAAGTGGTAACGTGATGCTGTCGCTCTTAACACTTTCTGCCATGCCTGTCACTTTTAATCAAACACATCACTCTGGTTACATTTACCTTTCCCACAGTGTACACCCACTGAGAAACATAATTACAGTTAATGATGGTGAGGAGTGTGACATCACAGCTTTGACAGCCAATTAGGAGGCCAAACTCTCCTTCAGGCTTTACCAGTCAGGGAACAGTGAGACAGTTGCCAATGGCAACATATGCCACAGGTAATTACCCTGTATTCCTCAGCTATAGAATAAATTGACATTTAATTAGTTTTTATGTGTGAAGGCAGGCTACAATCAATCAGGCAACACCTGAACTGGCAAATGGGAAATGACAAGCATATGGTTGTTTTTTTATTATTTTATTTTTTTTAACTAGCAACACACAGCTTCTCCTTCAAATTTGTACAACACTTGAAAGTTATTGTTGCCAAAAAATACTTTTGCAGAACTTAAAGACACACTGCATGTGTCCCTTTCTCCTCCAATGTCTGCTACCATCCTCACTTCTCTGCATATAATATTAGGTAATATTAATATATATGAAAAGTACAATGACAATTCCCTTTGAACTCGTCATTAAATAATGCCAGTTCCTAGATATAATCAACTATAATACACAAAAGGAACATTTTTAATCAACCTGTCAGTTCTGTTTCAGGAAAACAAAAATATAAACTCACTTCAATCTTGCACTTCACCCTTGGTGCTTCAGTAATCCACTACACCTGTAAGGACTCTGATACCTGAACCCAAACCAATTTGTCTCCATAGTACTACAGCAGCACAGCTCGTGTATAGACTGTATGTAACAAGTGGAGAGGAAAGCCATTCAGGCTGTACAGCTGTCTTTCTTCTTTACCGTTGGGAGACCAAGCCTGACGTGAGGCCGCTGTGGACGGAGGCTTCACTATAAGGAGCAGATAGATGGAGAACTAAAGAAAGGACTTCTGAGTCATTAATAATGCACCGTTATTCCACCTGACAAGTACTGAGGATAGACGGGAACAGACAAAGAGAGAGGCGCGAGTAAAACCAAGAGGCAGAGGCAGAAAAAGAGAAGGCCAGACGCGAAGAGGAGGAGGAGGAAGAGCTGTAACAGTGAGGGGCGGGTAGAGAAAAGTCAACAGGTATTGTTACAGACTGGGAGAGAGGTGAGACAGGTTACAGACAGACTGTTACAGAGCTCATCATTTGCATTAGAATAGTCAGCCTGGTTGGTAATTTCAGCAGTGTGATAACATGTCAAACAGACAGAGGAGCTAATGGGTCACTGCTGCTGCTGCTGCTGCAGGAAATGTTGAATCAACATATACAGTATTTATCAGCTTTTTTCTCATTTTTCAAACTATCCTTATTATATTATCACCCGTTAAATATAAATGTGTGAATATCCACGCGTGCATTCAACACATCCATCAATGCTGAGACGTGTGTGACACATTACAGCTTGTGTTTATATTAAGCACCATCACATTATGTGACCATGTCCAGGAACATTACAGTATAATACAGTTCATTTACATGATGTGTAGGTACTTACAAGTGAGTGATCGCAGCAATTTATTCTTGTAATTACTTAACGAAAATTGAGATGTTTTCCATCTTCATGTCATTGTTTTCTCCAATGTAATGTGATGTCACGGCACAATGCCACAACCTTTGTGTTGCCCAGATTTTGAAAACTGTCCATTGTGATTACGGAAAATATAGATTGTGTAGCTCTGCTAATCTGCTGGTTTACTAAGAGGATTAGCAGAGAGAAAAGGACACTCCGCTCTCAGTCCTCTGAGAACAACAGGAGGAGGCAGAGTGTTAGCAACAGCAGCAGGAGGTGAAGACAAGATGCTGAGATTTATTCATTCATCGATTTCCTCGGCAAACAGCTGGGATTGTTTGTACGATAAAACCTTCTCTCCTAAGCAGCAAAAATGTGACACAAACTGCTTTTCCTGTTCTGCCAACAGCAAGAGGAGGATTTGAGAAAATGTCGCGGTGAAACCTCAGCCGTTATGATGGTGTCAGTCGAAGGCGGGGGTGTGATAGTTCATTAATCTCTCACCTCTAATTACTGCATTTTCTCATCTTGATATGTTTTCACTGAAGAGAAGACTGGTGTAGATAAATAAAAACAGTCTGCGGCATTTACATCTCCACTTTATACCATCTCCTATCCTCCACATGAGGGTCGTGGGGGGTGCTGGTGCCAATCTCAGCTGACATAGGGCAAAGGCGGAGTAGACCCTGGACAGGTCGCCAGTCCATACATCACACCTACGCTCAATTTAGAATATTCTGATTGGAGAACATTACTTTTACAATTAACTTAATTAACTTAAGACTACTCCAACTGAAATTAAAGTTCCAGTATATTACAGCATGACTTTCTGAGAAAAGCAACGTGTTAGAGTACTTTTGCGTTACCAAAAAATAAAAAGATTTGATTCCCTGCACATGTTCTTGTTGTGTAGTCAAGACCTTTAAATAGCTGTGCCACCAGCAGAGCTGTGTTCAGCTTTCCCCCCACACTATGTGGAGTAAATATTTGAATTAATGTCTCTCCTGATTAGAATATTAAACAGGCTCATGCAACAGAAACCTGTTCTGTGCATTGATACGTGCATTTTGACTGCTTTCATCACAAAATACAGCACTGAATCTGAATATAATATATAATATAAACTAATAACATTGGTTTTAATATCAGTACACCATAGTATATTGTACTATGGTGTACTGATATTCTGCCCCTGCTCCCTCTAATGATGAGTTCTTGCCTTTTCCCCAGCGTGCCTCTCTCGCCCCTCCCCCTCCTCTGTGGGCTGATTGTTTCAGGTGTGCTGGAGAGCAAACTCCACCAGCTGCATCCAATCCTGCAATCACCTGCCTGGCTTCTTAAGCTCAGGCCGGCCACATCCACGGTGCCAGATCGTAGCGCTCTGTGGGTCGTCCTTCAGAACTTTGAAATGTTTTTTTGTCCTACTTGTGATTCTGATCTCTTCCATCCAGACCTGGCTGCTCTGCTCTCTGGACCCTGTCTCCCTGGACTCAGTCACCTGCCCTGCCATTTCTGATCTCCTCTGTCCCGTGGACCTTCCCCTCAAGGTCAAACCATGCCCAGCCCTTCATTTTCCCTATTTTTGTGAAATAAACCAAGTTTGCTTTGACTCTAAACCAGGGGTGTCAAACTGGTGGCCCTCCAATCGATTACATGCGGCCCGCCCACCACTGTGCGAGGTGACGGAACAGAGACAGAATATAGGACTAAATGTATTTGCAATGTATTGGCAATATTTTTATAATAGTAATAAGACGTTTGGTTGTAATTATTGCTTTATTAAATGTATTACACTCAACATGAAATTACATATATTTAAGCTGTTTTAATCACAGTTAACCTCGTCATTATTTGCTCAATTTTCTATTTAATTCTCTGTTTTTGTGCATCATAAATATGTTTTTATTGTGAATCATTTTATATCAAAACAAGCACTTTTACTTTGCAATTCTGTCTAATATCATAATGAATATCTTATATTTCTCACCGGCTACTAAATAGTTTTTTTCCACTTTTTATCCTCTATGTGGACCAGACTAGATGCTCATTGGCCCCCTGGTCTGTGTCCACATCTGGGTTCTAAACTCTGCTACCACGTAACGGGCTTCTTCAGATCCAGTTGTGCCGAAGAAGCACACGTCACTTTGGTAACAGTAACTAAATGTGAAGCACCTAAACTTGAAGGTCCTGTGCAACCTACAGCCACATCCCTCTGTTTAGAATTCACTCTGACTGACTTGACAGCAGCAGAAATCCTTTTCTCACCATCTCTCCTGTTGAGTTTGGCGAAACCCGGCGCATGGCTGATGGACAACTGGGACGAGCTCCTGAAGGATGACGGCGGCAGATTGGACACCAGCGCTCTGTCGCACACATCTGTCAACCAATCACAAAAAGGAGACAAAGTGTTAAAGCATTTTACACCTAATATATTAACTTTAAGTCAAACTAAAAATGTGGTTTTGGAACTGAAAGTCACAGTTTTGTAAATGTAACAAATAAAGCAGAACACATGGGGCAAAAACACACAAAAAAGCAGGTTGAAGAGAGGTTGAAGGTCAGGGTACAAAATAAACAGAAAATCCACAAGGAGCAGGAACTGGAAACTGAATACAACAGCACAGAAGTGGGGTCATTGAACACAGGTGAAACTCATCCGACGATCACAAGGGAAAACAGGAGACACTGGAAATAAAACAGCAAAAAATAACAAGATACAAGAGAATAGACATGAACAGGAGGTCTTTTCAACTTAAAGTCCAAATCCACAAAAACAGGTTTGAGTACACTAAAGTGCCCTCTTGAGTGGTAAAACTAAAGATATTTTATTTTCAGTCACATATTAGACCTTTTTTTTTTAAAAAATCAGCAGTTCATTGGGATATCAATAATCAATAACACACCATGGTCCACATGAAATTCAGTCCCCAGGGCCGAGCTGCCTTTGGCCCCTGCTCTTCCACATGTCTGTACATGCCACTGCGTTGGAGAGCTCAGATTGCTTTTTCGATACGATGGGTAACACAGCAGCGAAGGTGTTGGTCAAAAGACATCACTGGAGAAATGTAACAAAATCACTTTTACTTATTATTCCACACGCTAACACCCATTAAATATGTCATAATTTATTCATGACAAAACATGAATAATTTATATTTCAGCCCTTTCTGTCTCACTTTTTTCCAGATTAAATGAAATACTAAAATAAGGCTGAGGCTGCAGCAGCTTTGTCAGTAGAGTGGACATGGCTGAACAGATGCGATGCAATGGCAGAATATCAGAAGTGATGTGGTGGGAGTTTAACATTGTTTTAACCTTGATAGACTCTACTGAGTGGGTAGAGAAAGGTGGGCTTTTATCATTAACCCGCAGCAAAGAAGAAAACAGGTGTTTTGACTGTTTGAGTCCCTCAGTGAGCTGCAGAGAGTTCACAACAGCAGGTCGTTTCAAAGACATCCCCTCATTACGAGAAAATCACGAATCATAAAGGCAACTGATAGAAACATCCAAACTCTTCTCCAGGGGGCAGAGCTCTTACTGAGGAGATTAGACGCAGCAGAACATGGGTTATTCCCTGTCTCAAGCATGATAACAGTTCACTGATGTTACAAGATGAATATCTTCATATCTTGAAATGATCTTCTGAGGATCTTCTGAGGACCGAAGAAACTCACCGATGCTTTGTAGCTTGAGCTCTTTTCATCGTCAGCAAAAACAAAAAGACATGAATGTATGTAAAGGTATGATGTGGCAACAGCTACGCCATCATTCCCGCCATGTCTTCAATGTAATGAAATCACTGAGAGGGAGGTTATTTTGACGTTGCCCTGGTGTAAAGTGGACTTTCAGCTGCAAAGGCTAAGGTAATAACGTCCAGTTTGATTAATGGATGGTGTGAAAGTTGTAAGTATGTCAGGTTGTGGAAAGGAATGACTCATAAAAGCCGAATACCGATGAGCGTGAATCAGAGGAAACCTTTACCACACTTTAATGGTTTAAGGACAAATGCCTGCAATTACCTATTATTTATTACACATACGGCCATAATGACCAGTATTTGAGCTCGTTTTTAATTCTCTCCACGTTCTGCCATGGACATGCATATTATGACACACATTTCTGCTTGACTCTTTGCCTTTACCACATTATCAACACTTACTACCGCTGCTGCTGCTGCTGCTGCTGCTGCCATGCAGGATACCTGCTATCAGATTTTAGGCACGTAACAAAAGGTTTCACCTCATAAATTCTATGACTGTTTCCTGCTTTATTTCACCCTATAGGGGTGGGAATCAAGGTACCTCACGATATGATAAGACGAGTGCTAATGTCATCGTTAACTCACGATTTGATCGCACATTTTTTTCTATTCTAAATGTCCCATTATATTTTATTTATCAACATAGAACAGTGGATGGATCGACTTGCTTTGTGCAAATGGTTTTTTTTATTGAGACAATATCTCTGTCACCCTGCATATTTTGAGTTATTCCTCTTTAGTTAGTCCCGTTGTTTAATGTATTGTTGCCTTAATGAGCTAATCCGAGCTAAAGGAGCAAGCGGTCTTCGGAGATCTCCTTACTACAGTTGTAGTTTTTCTAACGTTACTTGTTGTTGCAAGAGCATGTAAAAAAAAACTACAAAGTCTGCTAAAAGAATTGACGCCGTTAAAATGGGTTTGCGTAAACGCCGTTAATGACACGTCAAACTGACAGCACTTGATAAGACACATGATGATACCAATAATATCACGATATAACGATTCTGGGATAATCGGTGTATACATTATGACATCTGTCTAACTGGAGTGCAGGATTTCTCTATTTATTCACAACATAGAAAACAAAGTGCATAAAGTCTATGTATTGAACGTGGATGGAGCATCTCTTAACATCTCCACCGTTGACCCACTGTAAACTCCCTCTTCTTCAGGTCTGGTCACTTCCAACCAAGTTTCCCTCATTTATTTGAGCAGCGCTAGCATGAGGAGTCATGAAGTAGCGACGCCTGGCAAGTGAAACCGGCAGAGACTGTTTACATGAGAGTGCCGGGCTATTGCTTGTCATATTGCACGAGGAAGGACGACGATATATCACCAAATCGATAGCCCTAATTAAATCCCCTTTTGTCCCTGAAAACATTTGTAAACCACTCACTCTCCTGCACCAAAGAGACATAGAGAAAATCAGTGTTTTTGACTTGTGGGGACACAGGAGCAGCTGTTTCACTGTGGTCTTGTCACACGATAACACGTTTGAAACTACTGAGGCAGCAGTGGATCAACAACTCCTGTGGGCTGTGATGTAGATCAAGTATCCCGCTCCCAGACGGGTCTCCAGAAACAGCTCAGTGTGCTGAGCGAGGTCGGAGTGGGTCATGTTTCAAAACCTCGCACAACAAAACGACAAAAATCACACTAGAATTGATTTGTTTGTTTTGTGAGATTCTCTGTGGTCTGACTGGTCTCAATGTCACACACACACACACACACACACACACACACACACAAACCTCAGCTCAATAAACATGAAGGATTTCAAACTTTAAGCTGTGAAGCCAAATGAACACTGCCTACATTTGCAGCCTCTCTGTTAATGGATGTTGTTCTACATCACTCAGACGCGAGCCAATTACTGTGATTCCCGCTGACGCCTGATCTCGGCCATCAACTCAACGAGGGCTCCAGCTTCGATTACTCTGTCAACACCGGCGAGCTTCATATCAACAACACGAGGTCTTCATCTGCCTCTGGAGATCAATCAGAGACTCAGCTTATGATTCCACTTTTTTACAGTGAAATTAAACTCCATTGAAACAGTTTAATGACAGTTTTATGTTTTATTTAAGTGGTTTGTGTTATCGCTTATCATTTTTAACGGTCGCCCGACGCCGCTGTCACTTCATATTTCAAAGGTGTCCTTTGAGGGCTTGTGTATTTTAATGTAAGGACAACAATAAGATAAAGCAGATGTTGCTGCTGTTGCTTTTTAATGTGATATTGCCGTGGGTCTGTGTGTGTGTGTGTGTGTGTGAATATTAAGTTAAGTGACACTCAATCACTGTTATAATGAAATGATCTGGAATGAACTGAGTCGGGGGGGGGGGGGGGGAAGACAAGCACATTCTTTTGTCTTCTTGTTGTGTTGTTGAGTCAAAGTTATCATTCATTTTATGATATAAAGTAGCAATGATAGAAAATAGACATAGACCGTTTTTTCTTTTCTTTTTGTTCACAAAAACGAGCCGGATCAACTCTGAACTGTGAGGTGTTTCCAATTTTCACTACATTCAATCCGATTTAAAACATTTTGAGTGCATTTTGCTCAGATGTGTTTATATAGTTGGTGAAAATGACAAATACATTGCATCAGATTGCCTAGGTTGTGCTAAATAAAAGGATGTAAGTCACTCTATATTGCACATGCTTATAGCCTCTATTGTACGTTTTAACATAGTAATGGAAAAAAGGGTTAATAACGGTTAATACAGATGTACAGTCATCAGAAACTTTATAGTTTTTCTATATCACAGTGGATTGAGCTCCATACTGCTCATGTATAGCTTTATTGTTTTTAAATTGGTTGTGAAGAGAAGGCCTCCAGCTCCACCTGGGATATTTCTCCCTGCAGGCCTTTGGACTGACAGACGCCGACAGACACTTGCTCGTGTGGATGTTGAGTGAGCAATCAGCATGAAAAGCAGGTGAATTAGTCGAGTGAAGAGAGGAAATGAGAGGCAGGGCTCTCCAGCGCAGAGTGCTGTAATCCCCGAGGTGACAATGTGTAGAGAGAGTGCAGCCGTGCTGTGGTGACACACAAAAGTCAGCGGGGGGGCAGTTATCCTCAGTGGGGGCTGGGTTTTTAGGAGTGGACGTCTGACGGCGGGAGCAGCGAAACACAAACACAAACGGCTCAGAGCAAAAACGGAGCTAAGTGTTTGGACTGAAGCTCAACACTGACCCTGCAAAGCTGTGGGACACATTCAACGCGCTAAACGCTCCAAAACAAACACACCTGATGTTTCTCTCGATCGACATCACCGTCTCATAAGGGGATTTGGTCAAGATACATTTTAAAACTGTAGTGTATACCTTTTACTTTCTATGTTTCTCAGTACAGGCGTGTGTTTTAGATCTTGTGTTGCCGAGCAACATCCTGGCACTGCACACAGGAAGTGAATCAGATCCTGGGAAAGGTCGCTCCCATGAAAAGTTTCAGAAGTGAATTCTACTGCTTATATTCTATTCTTCAATCAGAATCAGAATCAGAATCATTGTTTATCCCACAGGGAAATTCAATTTGCCACAGTTGCTCCAGACATCGAAAAGAACAACGGCGATCCGAACATAGAAATCAGTATAAATGATTAAAATCAAAGTATAAAACTAGAAATAAAGGCATAAGAAGTAGAATGAAAGTGAAGTATCAGAATACATTCAAAATATAAAACAAAAATAATAAAGTAAAATATAAATAGAAAATGTAAACATTTAAATTAAATGAAAAGTTGTGGACATAGAATTATGTACAGGAAGTGAATTACTGCTTGTATTCTATTCTTGTTATCCATCGCATTTATCATTCACTGAAGAGCAGAAAGAAAAGTCTCAAAACATTAAAAGCAGAGAATCTCGGTGTGTCAAGGCCTTGGCACTGTCTGTCGAGCATGATTCATCACCCATGACATGAAAAGTGGACTAATACTGGCAGTACAGGAGGGACAGGGAGGAAGGCCACAGCTCATTCACCTGCATTGTCCACTTCTTTACTGTTCTGCTGAATAACAAAGTGTCTGCACCGGAGACCCTGAATACTGATGAGCTCCATCCATCAGCCCAACAAACAGCAGTGAACTGAGACTCCCGCACTTCAGAGCTCTATGAGCCACACAAACACACAGAGTCCAGACCTGAGCGGAATGATTGGTCCATTCACAGCACACAGCGCTGGAGCCAACAATCATCCTCGAGCAGAAAAAACATCAATGGAAAGTGTATTAATCTGCACAAGAGCGACACAGACGGAGGCAACGATGACTGATTAGAGTGCTGGAACTTACACAATGAGGTGTCGTTAAAAAAAATGGTTCATAGTTTTAACTTCTTTGAGTTCTTTTTAAAGAAAAGTATTGTATTGCATCACAGCATGAGTCTGTGTGAGGATGAAGTGCACAGCACATCTAGGGGTGGCCTATTTTATTTCATCCGTTTCATACAAATACGGAACATTCTCATGCTCATGCACTGACGAGGTCTCGGTCTCAACTGCAGAAGATTCACATCTCTTCTAATGTCATGTGCCAGAAAAATAAAGCTTTAATAATTGAAATGAAATACGTATTTGCACGTGTTTGTGTTAATGAACTAAATCTATATTTATGAATTATAATTGTGTCTGTAGAATAAGCCTGCATTAGCTTTAGGATAGAAAAAGTAAAAGAATATAAAATGTTGGAAAAAAGTGCAATACAAGGGAAAAAAAACAAACATTTTCATATATATATATTAAAAATAGAGTTTAATTCATTATCTTTTCCATCATAAAGCGACTTAAATCAACTTTATATCTACCTCATGCTCTATGCTAGATTTATATTCTGACCATAACCGATAGAAAAGCAGATTAAAGCTTCTGAATTATTCAACAGGAGCCAGTATCTGTTGTAAAGCTGCCTGTGGCCCAACTTGTTAATTGATTAATTGAAATGCAGAGCAGTGCACTGTGCTAACTAATACCCTGAAGATAAGGACATGGCAGGAGCTTTCCTCTCCTGCTTTGCTTAGCATTGCTTTGACACATATTTAATAGCACAGGATCTGATCAGCCGCGCTGAGACTTCAAATACAAACACCATCCAGTTTTTTTTACTGATATATTCTGCAGTAATCGACACTGGATGGATGATTTACATATTTTAGGAGCATTTCCAAAAAACTATTTCACCGTTTTGTTCCCAGTTTTATCCTGTTATTAAAACAGGTTGGATGGGTTCCAAAGAAAAGCAATTTAAATCTAAATTTAAAGACCATATTATTGGGACGTTGCCAAATTTGACGAGGGTGAGAGGAAGAGAGGAAGAGGAAACCTGGCTATCCAACGCAAATACAGATGGTGCTAACACCTCTAAAGCTGAATGCATGAACATGTGTTGTATTTGCTTGTTGTATGAACTGAAAAACATTTCACTGTCACTCTCACAGTGTTTGTGGGTGTGTCTGCATGAGTGGGTGTGTTTGTGGGTGTGTCTGCTTGTCTTTTTCCCTGCAGGCCAGCCAGAGAAACCCCTTTACCTGGTTTCCCTCCAACTCACCTGCTGCAGATTACTCTGATTGCCACTCACTAGCCCGTTCCTGTTTAAAAGCCTGGACCCGCTCACCACTGTTTGCCAGATTGTTTTGTCTTCTTGTCGTTTGAACCTGTTTAATCTGCATTGCTGTTTTTTTTGCACTTTTATTTTGAAATGAAAGACTTTTCGATTAAGTTTTTGTGTCCGCTTTTGGGGTTCTGCTAACACCTCGCAGCATCACATTCGTGCAGTTTCCAAACAGGTTTTATATCAATCTCAATCTGCACAATTTAGAGGCAGGATTATGATTAGGGCTAACAAAACACGGCCAGAGGTGGATCGTGAAAATGTTCAAGTCAGTCTTAATCATGACAATTAAATGTCTTAAAAATGAAATATCAATTTCTGCTCCTAGAAAAAATCAGTAAATTCTGAACATTTTCATGTGAAGAAAGTGACAAACATTTGATAAATGGAAGCATTTAACAAATCTGCTGGGTTGGAAGCAACAATTATTCACCAGTGGCAACAGTTTGAAACATAAGTCTGTGGGACTTCTGTAGATCTTTTGAGGCGAGTCTTTTATTAAGTGGCTAATTATTTGTTTTATCCTGCTGTCCTCATTTCCTGCCATGATTTCACTGAGCTCACACTCACACATCCGCCGCTGCTTCTCAGCACAGTGAACACACGGAGTGCATGACACTGACTAGGTATAAATACTTCATACAACCGTGCTTCAAAAACCCTGAGCAGTCCCCTCAACACAAACTACCTCCCCTGACTTTTATGGACTAAGATAAACTTGGTCAAATAAAAGTTGTCCCCCTTTTTTTTGACAGCGCAATAAAGTCACTTCTTAAAATAGTTCTTCATTTTCAGCAGAAAATCAGCCTCTGGAGAGAAGAAGTTGAATATTAGCTTTTCTCCTTGGGCGTGAAAAGACCTTTCAGGATAAGGTGGTTTAAAAAATGCAGATTAATGCACACATACACACGGACAAAGAGCGACGTAATGCACACACCAGTCATCCTTACATCCCTCACAGAGCAGTGGTGTGTGGGAGAGCTTTTAAAGTCCCTTCATCTTTAAACTGCCTGGGTCGAGTTTAAACACGCGAGGCCCAAAACATTAGCTTTGACTTATGATTCCCAAATTATGCAGATTTTCAAGGGAAATGCCACAGGCTACATCACTCACGCTGATGGCTCCGGGGAGAGATCTCTATCACACAGCAACGTCTACTCCACCAGCTGCACTAATGCTGTAAATGATTCTAATAAATTTCCGCTTAATTGAAAATATCAACACATCTACATATATTAAAAAAAATAAAAAATGCAATTTGTTTGTGTCATTCACAAAGCTTAGCAAAAGAGGCACATTAAATTAAATAGGACACGGGAGACAAAATAACACTCTGATTCAGTTGCTAGAATGATAATGTGAAAGAATTTAAAATTAAAATATGATTTCATTCAAGCAAATTGCATTTCCAATTCATTAGTCGAATTGTACGGTTGCCGCTTTTTTCATTACGCATTCAGAGAGGAAAAAAGTAATCTGACAAGAATAAACCGATGTGAGTGTTGTTTCAGAGATAAAGCTACTCCTTCACTTCTCTTCACAAATTGCACAAAAAACAATTCTGCGGTGCGTCACACACGAGAGATTCCACAAACTGCGTCACATTAGGTGTAAACACGAAGGCTGTAGCAACATCTGCTTGATGGCTTCAAGTTGTCAACGTCACACTGATGCAGACCATTCATCTGCATCAGTGTGGAGAGAGTGACAGTCCGCTGTTGTAATGATAATGCTGATGTGACAGGTTTTTGGGAATCTTACTTTTGTAAATGTGTGCATTCACATCAGCTCTTTCTTAATCGGACCCTAGTTCTTTTGCTGGTGAAGTCCAAAGCACCAAAAAAGCAAACTCTGGTCCACCTAAAAACGGTCCACAGGTGTTTTGGGTCTCACAACAGTCACAACCCTCCCCTCCCTCAGCCGACCTAGTCAGGGTTAATCGGGCCCCGACTTCTGTCCCAGTAAAGTTGGCCCACTTCTTGGACCTTCTGATCCCAAATCCACCTCAAAGCTCTTTCTGCAGCTCCTGTGGTGGACTCGATGGCTCTCCTCTTTACAGCTCTTTTGAGGCCGACAAAGATGTACGATTCGATTAATCAATTACTAAATGAATCAACTGTTAAAACAAGTTTTTTGCTTCTTAAATGTGAATATTTTCTGAACGATTTGACAAAGAAAGCATTAAAACTGAACTGAATATTGGTTTGCGGAAAAATCGGAGAGAGGGAAAAATCGGAGAGAGGGAAAAATCATTTTGAGGTTTGGGAAAAACTTTTTATGGACCAAACAATCGAGAAAGTACACAACAACCGATTCTGAAAAGAATCCTTAGTTGCAGCTCTATTTGTTGAAATAAAAATGTCTGAGCGAGCTGAACGTTGGCTTGTTGAACGTCACCATCGCCACTAAACCAAATTGCTGCAGAAAAACTCCAAAATCAAGGAACCCGTGCAGCGTCGCTCCAGCGAGCATGTCGGGTTTCAACTGACTCAGCATCACGTGTGGCACAGTGACACATTCAAGCGACACTTACTGTTGCCATGACATCAAACAGACAGACAGGCAGCCCTTGAATTACAGAGCTTGATAGAGAGACATCATGTGGCACAGAGGAAAATCCCATTTGAGAGAAGCTATACTTCAATAATTTCAACTATCACTAGAGTCCCTTTTTTTTGGACAGTTTAATATTCATATCAGTGCAGTCTTGCAAAAACTCACGGCTTGCAGGGCTCTGCAGACGAGAGCAGAACATGAAAACACACACTCAAAAGCCAGCAGGGGGTGAAATTGTAGGAGTCGGTTTGGAACGATACTGCGGGAGAGGAGACACGAGGAAAGCTGCAAACTTCCCCAAGCAAAACTATTCCAATCCCTCCACTATCTTCATTTCTAGCTCCTGTTCCTCTCTTCACCTCCGCTGATCCTTTCATGCGCTCCTCTCTAACATCACATTCAACCTTTTCCTCGACTCAAGTCTCCCCTTTTCTCTCCTCATTTTGGCTCCGTGGTGTCTTATCTCACACCTGCTGCCCTCTCTGTCATCTTCCTCCTCCTCCTCCTCCTCCTCCTGCCTCCTCTTGTCTTGTGAAGTCAAATCATGTCAAAGATGAGGGCAACGCGTCCAGAGAGCAGATGGTGGTCCACAGACACATAAAGCAAGAAGTCAGTGAGGGATAAAAGAGGAAAAGGCAGCAGAAGGTGTCCCCTGCAGGTTTTTTATAAAACACATCATTTCATATTGCTCTCCCTTCCCCGCTTCTTGCCTCTTCTTCCTCACCCTTGCATCGCTCACCCTTCCTCCACTTCTGTTTCACCTCAAAGTGCTTACCTCTGATTTAGCTCCGTCTTGTTGTGTTGAAATTCACCCTCACCCTTCTGTCTTTAATGGCCACTGACTCAGCGCTCTGCTTCTCTCTAATACAAACCGACCGGCCCTGCTTCTTCTCATTAGCTGCGGCTGCAGAATATGTGAGCATCGGGCTGCAGAGATGTGGTCACGCAGCCCTGGCTTCATGAAAAATGCACAGCGGTCGCAGTGAGGTTTATACTGTAGTGAGGTTCATGCACTGATGCTACAATGACAAGAAAAAACAATTAACTTGGCAGAGATTTGGAATATGAACAGTTCATAAGTGCAACGTTGAAGGGGACACAAATGTGACATTAAACTGTGCTGAGGTTGAGGCTAACGACTACATTAGCACACGACTTCCACTAATTCTTCTTCAAAAACATGCAGCAACTCTTTGTTTTCACAGTCAAAATGACTGACGATTGCTGACACTGTTCACAGACAGGAATAATCTTTCACCCCAAAATATGCAGACACTCGCACAAACCACAAGATCTTCTGCATGTGATTGTGGTAACACTATGGAACAGATTTAAAGTGGAAATTAAACAATGAATATAAAGAGACTATAAAGATTAAATTCTTAGGAAATATAGAAATGAAGTGAACTCTCCAAGTTACCAGGTGGTACTGTACACATTTATAGAATATGTTACACATTTACTTTACAAAAAGAACTATTTCTGTTATGTAATAATTTACACAGAAGGGGTGGGAGCTAATAAGTTATATAAGTGATACTTCTTCTCACTTTTGTCTGCTATTTCCTTGTGGTACTTCCTGTTGTTTTCTTACACATTTGCGTCTGCATATATGTCCTTGCATTTTCGAACGCGCTGCCCATCTCTGTCTTAATAATTATGTGCAGTCCTCATTTAAAGGTACTATACAAGGTAAATAAAGTCAAAGCCTTTGCAGAGCAGTCCACATTCTAGCTTCTTGTCAATAGGGATGAATAATAATGCTTTAAACAGTGTTTTTGACTCCGTCCGTGCCTTTGCCCTGTTTATTTCTAAGTCTGGTGTCAGTTATTCCAGCAGTGTGAGAATTACCAACAACTCTCATCTCCCACTGAGATGAATCTGCTCAGTCGCACATTGGTTTCACTGTAAACAAACTTTTTTTGAAGCGATCTGCTAGAAAACTGCAGATGACACGGCCATGGAGCGATTGATCTCCCACAACGACAGGAGGTGGAAAATCTAGACGACTGGGTGCAGAGTAAACACGCTCTGCATTAATGTGGGGGAAGACTAAGGTGGTGACACCTCCTCCCCTCTTCATCAGAGGAGCAGCTGGGGACACTTTATTCCATTTTTGGTGAAAATCTTCACACACTTCACATGAGGCAAAAGCAGCCACTGTTTTAGAGAAGTTGCTGCGAAGGTCAAAGGTCACTGGTCCTGACGAGTTTCTACAGGTGTGTGGTGGAGAGCGTCCTCACTTCCATATCTACTTTTCTTTCACTGAAAGTCAAATAAAAATGCTTACATTATTGCATCCCACTAAAGGACGGCCCCTTTCCAAATGTGTGCTTTTTAACATTTATTGAGTAATCAATTATGAAACGATGCAACCATATAACAGACATGTTAAGGATTGAAGTGCATTGTTACATAATCAAAATCTTATTTTCAAAAATGGAAAATTTCCATGGGAATAAATCTGCATTTCCTCTCCGGGAACCATCACCTTACCGTGGTGGAGAGGTTTGAGTGCCCCTGTGATTCTGAGAGCTGTGTTGTCTGGAGCCTAGTGCTCCTGGTAGGGTCTCCCAAGGCAAATTGGTCTCAGCGGAGGGGCCTGACGAAGAATGGTTCAAAGACCTCATGAAAAAACAACAGAGGAAGAGAGTGACCCTGCCCGGAGGAAGCCCGGGGCCCCCGCCTGGAGCCAGGCCCAGACGGAGGGCCCGTGAGCGAACGCCTGGTGGCCGGGTCTACCACGGGGCCCGGCCGGGCACAGCCCGAACAAGTCCCGTGGCCTCTTCATCGTCCTCCTGTGGACCCACCACCTGCAGGGAGATCGACTGGGGTCGGGTGCGCTGCCACATGGGTGGCGGTGAAGGTCGGGGATCTCGACGTACTGGACCTGGGCGGCAGAAGCTGGTTCTGGGGACATGGAACGTCACCTCGCTGTGGGGGAAAGAGCTGGAGCTTGTGCGGGAGATGGAGCGCTACCAATTAGATCTGGTGGGGCTTACCTCCACGCACAGCCTTGGCTCTGGAACCACACTCCTGGATAGGGGTTGGAAGTTATTCTTCTCTGGAGTTGCCCAGGGTGTAAGGCGCCGGGCGGGTGTGGGGATACTCACAAGCCCCCGGCTGAGCGCCGCTGTGTTGGAGTTTACCCCGGTGGACGAGAGGGTCGCCTCCCTGCGCCTTAGGGTTGCGGGGGGGAAAGCCCTGACTGCTGTTTGTGCTTATGCACCGAACAGCAGCTCGGAGTACCCGGCCTTCTTGGAGGCCCTAGATGGAGTCCTGCAAGGGGCTCCGTCGGGGGACTCCATAGTTCTGCTGGGAGATTTCAACGCACACGTGGGCAGCGATGGGGAAACCTGGAGAGGCGTGATTGGGAAGAACGGCCTACCTGATCTAAATCAGAGTGGTCGTTTGTTATTGGATTTCTGTGCAAGTCATGGACTATCCATAACAAACACCATGTTCGAGCATAAGGACGCTCATAAGTGTACTTGGTACCAGAGTGTCCTTGGCCGAAGGTCGATGATCGATTTTGTGATCGTTTCATCTGATCTAAGGCCGCATGTTCTGGACACTCGGGTGAAGAGAGGGGCAGAGCTGTCAACTGATCACCATCTGGTGGTGAGTTGGGTCAGAGGATGGGGGAGGACTCTGGATAGACCTGGTAAACCCAAACGTGTAGTGCGGATGAACTGGGAACGTCTGGAGGATGCCCCTGTCCGAGAGGCCTTCAACTCTCACCTCCGGCGGAGCTTTTCCTGTATCCCTGTGGAGGCTGGGGACATTGAACCTGAATGGGCAGTGTTCAAAGACTCTATTGTGAAAGCTGTAGTGGAGAGCTGTGGCTCCAGGGCTTTAGGTGCCTCAAGGGGCGGTAACCCTCGAACACCGTGGTGGACACCGGTGGTCAGGGAAGCTGTCCGACTGAAGAAGGAGTGTTTCCGGGATATGTTATCCCGGAGGACTCCTGAGGCAGTTGCAAGGTATCGACGGGCCCGAAGGGCGGCAGCCTCTGCTGTGGCAGACGCAAAGCAGCGGGTATGGGAGAAGTTCGGAGAGGACATGGAGAAGGACTATCGGTCGGCACCAAGGCGTTTCTGGAAAACCATTCGGGGCCTCAGGAGGGGAAAGCGGGGGACCATCCAAGCTGTGTACAGTAAGGATGGGACACTGTTGACCTCGACTGAGGAGGTAACCGGACGGTGGAAGGAACACTTTGAGGAACTCCTGAATCCGACATCTGCACCCTCTGTGGTGGAGGCAGAGAGGGAGGCTGATGGGGGATCATCGTCAATCTCCCTGAGGGAGGTCACTGAGGTGGTTAAACAACTCCGCAGTGGCAAGGCCCCAGGGGTTGATGAGATCCGCCCAGAAATGCTGAAGGCTCTGGGTGTGGAGGGGCTGTCTTGGATGACACGTCTCTTCAACATTGCGTGGAGGTCGGGGTCAGTGCCAAAGGAGTGGCAAACTGGGGTGGTGGCCCCCCTTTTCAAAAAGGGGGACCTGAGAGTGTGTGCCAATTACCGGGGCATCACACTTCTCAGCCTCCCTGGTAAGGTTTACTCCAAGGTACTGGAAAGGAGGGTTCGACCGGTTGTCGAACCTCAGATTCAAGAGGAACAATGCGGATTCCGTCCTGGTCGTGGAACAACGGACCAGCTCTTTACTCTTGCAGGGATCCTGGAGGGGGCCTGGGAGTACGCCCATCCAGTCTACATGTGTTTTGTGGACCTGGAGAAGGCGTATGATCGGGTTCCCAGGGAGATACTGTGGGAGGTGCTGCGGGAGTATGGGGTGAGGGGGGCACTACTTAGGGCCATCCAATCCCTATACGCCCAAAGTATGAGCTGTGTCAGGGTTCTCGGCACAAAATCAGGCCTGTTTCCTGTGGGTGTTGGCCTTCGCCAGGGCTGCGCTTTATCACCAATCCTGTTTGTGATTTTCATGGACAGGATATCGAGGCGTAGTCGTGGGGGAGAGGGGTTGTGGTTTGGCGGGCTTGAGATCACGTCGCTGCTTTTTGCAGATGATGTGGTCCTCATGGCTTCGTCGGCCTGCGACCTTCAGCGCTCACTGGATCGGTTCGTGGCCGAGTGTGAAGCGGTCGGGATGAGGATCAGCACCTCTAAGTCTGAGGCCATGGCTCTTAGCAGGAAACCGGTGGATTGCCTTCTCCGGGTAGGGAATGACTCCTTGCCCCAGGTGAAGGAGTTCAAGTATCTCGGGGTCTTGTTCACGAGTGAGGGGACGAGGGAGCCGGAGATGGGCCGGAGAATCGGAGCGGCTGGTGCGGTACTGCATTCGCTTTACCGCACAGTTGTGACGAAAAGGGAGCTGAGCCGGAAGGCAAAGCTCTCGATCTACCGGTCAGTCTTCGTTCCTATCCTCACCTATGGTCATGAAGGTTGGGTCATGACCGAAAGAACGAGATCGCGGGTACAAGCGGCCGAAATGGGATTCCTCAGGAGAGTGGCTGGCTTTTCCCTTAGAGATAGGGTGAGAAGCTCGGTCATCCGGGGGGAGCTCGGAGTAGAACCGCTGCTCCTTCACGTTGAAAGGAGCCAGTTGAGGTGGTTCGGGCATCTGGTGAGGATGCCTCCTGGGCGCCTCCCAAGGGAGGTATATCAGGCACGTCCAGCTGGGAGGAGGCCTCGGGGTAGACCTAGGACAAGGTGGAGAGATTACATCTCCACTCTGGCCTGGGAACGCCTCGGGATCCCTCAGTCGGAGCTGGTCAATGCGGCTCAGGAAAAGGAAGTTTGGGGTCCCTTGCTGAAACTGCTGCCCCCGCGACCCGGCCCCGGATAAGCGGAGGATGATGATGATGATGATAAATCTGCATTTCTGTGAATTAAAAGGAGTTAATTAACTAATTAAATTTTCTTAATTGAAGGTTGGGGCACTTCAATATAGTTGTAAATATTGTAGCATAATAAAACAATCAGATTTGATGCAAATACTGTTGAATATCATATATATACATACAAATTAATCTGTGTAATTTTTTTTTATTATATCATTTTGCATACGTCTGCTTATGACAATTTTTATGTGACAAATATTATATAAGATAATATTTCCAAAATTCCCAAACTCAAGTTCCCATGGAAAGTTTCTGGAAATTTAACAGAAATATTCTGCCCCTATGTATGAATTTTGAATATAATACATATCTTGGGTATATGTTGCTTTATTTTCCTTGACACTCTTATAGTTTGCTAGCAAAACCTTCTCAACAACATTCATTTATCATCCTGTTTCCAAAATGCTAGAAGGCAATCTTGGAATCTATAGGATTTCCAGTTTGGAAAGATCCTCTCACCTAAGGATGGATCTTTGACTTTGACATACGACACTGCTTAAACTGCAATTCACCACATCTACGATGAACTGCACTTTTTAAGTTATTTCTGAACTTGTGAAGTTTAATAGGCAACATCGTTATAATGAAAACATTCATTGCAACAAATGGAAATGTCTTGTTAAACTTGATGCTGATGTCTCTGCTCTTTAACGACTTCTCCGACTGACCGAGCAGAGTGCTAAACCAAACATGGAGTCAAGAACCAAGAACCACCTTAGTGTCAGAGAGTTTACAACCTCCTCCACTTCATCCCTCAACATGAGAGTGACAATCATGACCTCCACAGATGGAAGCAGACCCAGAATTCAAAGCAACAAGTCACCAATCATGGTGACAACCTCACATGATGGATGTCTTTGGATGAATTCTCCCAGTGATTGCTTTAAATAAATGAGCCTTTCCAGAGCTCCAGATATCAAATGGATGGACTGCAGTCCTCTGGTCATTACATTAAAGGTGCAAGCTGTAAGTTGTTGTTTTTTTATTTTAATAACCATATTGAAAAGAGCTGGGGGGCACGTATGACGGTTCGTTTAGGCAAAATTAAATATATGTATATCACCCAGATTAGGCAGGCATGTAAGAAGCTCTTCATCATGCAAATGCTCAGACAAGTGAAAATTATGGTCGTTGGAGAAAATCTTAAATTCTTCTTTCAGTTCAAAGAAAAAATACTTTTATGATTGCCAATTTCACTGCATATTTTTTGCGTACCCCCTACGTCACTTTGCGTACCCGTGTTTGGGAATCCCTTGTCTTTATGACTCTAAATGGGAGTGTCATTTGCAAAGTGCCCAACAAAGAAAACCCCAAAAGTAGCGATTGAGACCATAAAACTGATGTTATAAACATAAAAACCAGTGGAGTTGGCAACTGATGGCCATTCAAGACAACACAGTTTGCAGATACTTTAGCAATGCTGTCTTAAACCTCTCTTTTCACCCTCTCTATGAAAAACTACACCTTAAGTCTTTACTAATGTGTGTTGGGAATGTCACACTACCGACCAACAAGCATTTACATCTACAGCCATGGATGTTTAGCTTTGAACCACATTACTACCCCTGTAGCCTTGAGACAGTTTGTTGTTTGGTACCAAAAACATTTAACAGGAAAAACAGCCAGGAATGCACAGGGGTCATTTCAGGAGCAGGGAGTCAAAAACTCAATTTTGTAACTTTGCACACCTTTCACACGGAAACCAAAAATACACTATGAAAACATGGGGAGCAGGATACGGGCAATACCTGTTCCTGGGTGAATAAATCCAGATTTATGATTGGTGATTTTTACGCTGGTTCTGTAACCTTGACTTCATCAAAACCCGTTCATTGCTCCACTTTGCCTGCACACATTTCCATAAATGACATTAAAGAAGAAAGATGACGGGGATTTGCCCACAGCTATTTTCCTTTTTCCTTCATCCGGCTCACACTGACACTGCCCTGTAATGAATCATCAAGGACTGGGATGTTTGCGGGGGAATTTCACCACATATTTACTAACCAATAGTTTATATTCACAGGTTAATGTTCTCCTCAGTGCCACCAACCCCCTCTTTGATCAGTAATACATTTTCCATTAGACAGGGCTTTGTCAAACTTGAAATTGGCTGCTGAATTCACCCCAGCCTCGGCATTTTCTGGACCAGATTAATCCTGGCTGAGATGAGGGATTGTTCATGAGCTGTGAGATTTAATCAAGAAACCCTAATATTCACCCAGAGCTGCCACCGTTTACATTACCTTCAGAGGAAGGTCTAATAATAAACCTCTGAATCTGTCTTTCAGCCTCCAGCACCTGAGAAACTCTGCGTGAACACAAGTACCACAACTGAGGTAAAGTCGACATTCGTGCTACTCAGTTTTCATGCATACTGCTCCACGTGCGCCTGCCATTCACATCGTCAACGGGCTTTACAGCCCCCAAAATGGAGAAGTTAAAAACTGTAAAGACTTTGGAAAAGATGACACACTTATTCACTTTTTTGATAAGTTCTTCAAGCTGGGACTCAACTGGAGAGATCATGAGAAGCAACACATGTCATATGATATATGCTTTTAAGCAAAATACAGATCATTTGCTCTCTCACCATCGTCCTCTTCCTCACATATACATACACTGGTATAGTGAAATAAGATTAGAGAGATTAAGAGATAAGGTGACTCTACTTATTATTATTATTCTTATTATTATTAATTATTGAATTTATTTTTCATTTCTTATGGTCAAAATTCCTCAGCTCCACTCCATTCACATACCCTGGTATATATAGTAGAAGAGTAATTCTGATTTTCTTCCGAGCACCACCAGAGGAAGCTTGCGTACCACTGGTGGCACATGTACCACAGTTTGAGAACCGTGGTTTTAAGGAATTTTAGTATGGACAGCTCTTCTAGATGCAGATCGTTTTTATCTGTCATGTTTAAGTGGATATGTAGTCGTAAGGACCGGGTAAAAGAAACAATAATCAGCTGCCTTTTTTAAAGGGTTAATTGAACACATTATTTTTACTTTGCTCATAGTATATTAAACATAATTAATATTTTCTGTCTAAGAACATGACGGAATCATGACAAAAACATGGAACTAAAGGCTTAAAATCTTTAAAAATGCATTCCTTTTAGATATTAGATGTAGGTGAACAAAAATCAGCTCTGTCAAAGTAGAATATAATAATGTAGAATATTTTTTTTATAGCTCCTTCTTTTAAAAAGCACATTTTTAGCGTATTAAAACAGTCCCTCAGGGTTATAGCAAGGACACAGGACAACTGGAACAAAGGGAAATGAAGAACTCTGTCTGGATTTGACTGAATTTATACCTGACTTATATATAAACATCTGCTTTCACATGACTCTCTAACCATTTTTTTTTTTACTCTGAAGTTTGACAAAACGTCTTTCTTTTTCTGTGCAGGCAGAAAACAAAGTGAGGGCTAAGAACTGCTTCAGACTTGAGGCCACACTGGGACTCCGGGGACTCAGAGGAACCGACAGCAAGCCAACATCATTGCAACACCTAGGGATGATGATGATGATGATGACGGCGGCGACGGGGGGAAAAAATGCAAATCAGTTTGCAGGAGTGTGGCTGTATTATCTGTCATTAAGGCAGGGATTAAAGTCATTTAGTGTTCTTGAGATTATCTGTCATTAGGGTATGATTATGGCACACACTCCAGTTGCTGTGTATCAGCTCAGACGGCAGATAAAAAAACCCTAAAGGAAGACTGATGAGAGAGAGAGAGAGAGAACACCTAAAGATGATGGCTGAGAAAGTGAAAGCAACCATCTATATCCTCCATCTGTGCATGATGAGTGATATGATTAATGACTTCGTAGATGGAAACCCTTTTATTCCTGCCATGACAGCACCTGCAAGGGATTGAATTTTATGTATTAATTATCAGATTATGTCTCATTGGAGGTGCCCCCATGTATTGATTCTAACTTGACCCTGATTTGCTCTAAACTCTGCCAGCAAACAAACGTACATGACGTGGATATGAGACAGGAAAACAAGCACATTTCTGTCCAGGACTCTGTGTGTGACCGTGTCATTATGGTCCACGGTTCATGCGGACGTTTAAGTAAAAAGGTCTCAGTGTATCTGCCGCTCTGTCGCAGTGAACGTGATAAATCTGGAGATTGTGTCAAGGTCCGTGTACTTATGGAGGTTGGCAACTAATTCCTTTTGTGCTGTTCACCTTTTAAGTATTATCTCAATAAATCACCACGTCTGCGCTCGTCACTGAGCAGCCGACTGAGCAGACGCTGAGTTACTGTGAGAGTGACAAACCTCTCATGACATATTATAGCACCTTCAATTCCCCCCGACGATAAACAGCTTCAGCCAGACCTTGCCCCCGGCGCTGGCAGAGCGCTCAACCAAATGATGTGTGGAGAGAGGTTTTTGACTGTTTTTTTCAGGGAATGATGAACAAGAGGAGGCCTCTCTGAGGAATACATGCTTAAAGGGCCACTTATTGGTTTGTGACAGATGTAAATAAATACTTTCTTCCCGTCGTTGTGTTGTGGATTTTAAATGCAGGACGTTTTTTTTCCACTCCTGCGTCACAAGTGAATGAACTGTGACATCACAGATGAGCATGAAGCAAACTTCACTTCAGTCATATATGCATGTATAAATTTAACATTATCACTGTAATAATACAGGAAATACATACCTTTTTGGGTGGTGTGAGAGTGTACGGAGATAACATATAACAGGAAATCAATAAAGTAACATACTAGCACCAGGTTTTTGATGGCACAAATTGAAGGTTTTTATATATATAAAAGTTGCATATATATATATATATCTATATATATATATATATAGATATATATATATATAAAAATCATGTTATTTCTCATAGTTTCTCATAAAGCCAAAGAAAACATCGTCCCGAAAAATAGAGCAGATTTCTTTGACTTCATACTTGGGATACAGAGATACAGTGGTTGTGAAACGTCAGTGATAATGTCACAGTGGTTTTTTTTTACTCCCTCTCTCCGTCCGTAGTTTGAAAAGTAAAGTTTGCTCCAAACATTAACGGCTAAAGGTCAGAAGTCGAACGCGCGTTGAAGCTTTACCCCAGAAATCTTGCATTCAGACGAAGGAGAAATGAATGCATTCTCCCGGGTTTTGAGTTCCCACTGATGCCAATCTGACATGGAGCCAGTAAAAGCCCAGGAGTGAGTGCCAATTAAAATCATTAAAAAAAAACAACAACAAAAAAACTGATCTACACTTGGGTTTTAATGGGTTTTCTGACCAGTGGGAATGAAGAATCCTTCTATTTAGCTGTAAAATCTTTAATTTTTGATCTTTAATTTGCATTCCTACAGTCTCTAACATCAGTGTTTGTGTTCTGAGGACGTCGTTAATGTTACCAGATAACAGCTTGTCCAGAGGAACAGTTTTCGTCCTCAACAATAATTATGGCACAAATATCAAGCACTGCTTGGGTGATTTTTTTAATTGGAAACTCTAAATAAACTTTGGCATGTGAAAAAGCAAGTGGACTCAACGTTTCTTCCACATTAATGCACTACTATTCTTTTTTGTATTTTCATTCAATTTAATGCAAATGAACTTGCAGCATTGGAAGTTCATTTCAAAATCACTCAGACTTCACCTACAAGCTTTAATGCACATTTATTATAATTTAGGCCACTACTGCTGCCCTGAGACCACCACTCATCCACCCTCACGCTGATGAAGTACCTCAGAGTCTTCTCCTCCACTGAGAAAGTGGAGCTCAAAAGTGTCTCTCTTCACTCCAGGCAGCTGCATCTTCATATTAATGTGCCTAAATAACCTTTGACATCACGTTTGCTTATTAAAACACCGCAGGCCACTGCACTTAATTAAATCTGACATTCAACATACATGGCACAAACACAGCAGTCAGCTCTGTGAGGACGTACGAAGCCTCAGCAGAGTTTGACCTTAAAGCCTGTGCAGAAATATGAAGAACAGCATAAAGTGTGTATAGATAATGATTGTTGTGTCCAGAAAGTGACACCAATGTGGAAGCGCATGAAGATTGCAGACTCTGAGGGTCTATGGGAAAATGATGCTACTTCTCACTTTATTCATAGTAACATTAAGCTGCTGCTTTTCTTCCACATGTTCACAGATTTACTCAAATGAGAATTTAACCTTTGCATTGAATTTATTCTTTGAAAATCACTTGATTGATCCCCAAGTGTAAGAATGAAGAAATTCATGTAGAAATGTATTTAAGTCAGTGTTGCAACCGCTCAGTGTCTCTGGTTGTTTTTGCCAGAAAGTGTAACTGAAATAAGTTTATTCATTGCCATCTGGTTGCCTTTCAGCAAGATTACTGACAAACTGCTAATCTGACTTGCATGAAATCCAGTTGACTTGTAGAGGAACACAGTGTGGAACCAGTTTTTATGTTTTATCAAATTGCATCATATTTTTTTTAGGAAGGACAAAACATGAGGCTTGGTGTATTATTACACATTCTGAGGAACCATTATTCTTCTGCCATGGTCTACAAAATCCTTCATTTTTCACTTTACACTTTAAACATCAGTGTTGGACATTAACTTTTTTCAAAATTCTGGTCTCATATTTAAGTATTTATGAGCAAAAAACAGTTGTATCATCTGCATTTTAATGTGAAATAGTGTCAGATTAAAACACTATTAAAACAAGATTTCTGATTGTTTCAGCTTCTTAAATGTGAGCATTTTCTTTGTTTCGTTGCTCCATAAAACAAAGAAATTTACAGGTTTGACAAACACTGATCAACATTATATGGACCAAACGATTACTCGATTGATCATGACAATAATCGACGGATGAATCCATTCTGGAAATAGCTGTTAGTTGCAGCTCTTGTGTCAAATCCTAATGTTAAGACTGTTTCCTCAGCCTGAATGTGCCTCGGTGCAACTTAATTAGAGGTACTCGTTTTCAAACAGACATCTTTTACTCTAATTAGCAGATAAAGTCAAACAAAGACGAGGAGACATGTTCTGCAGGTTATTCAGGTGCAGCCGTGTGTTTACAAGCAGCACTTTTGTAGGCTTTAGAAAATGAGACGGTTTGTGGCAGTCGGCTAAAATCCTCATCTCATCTCTGTGTTGGTTTTATAGACAAACTTTTTGAAGTCCTTTTTTTCTTCTTTTTCCTGTCAGCCTGCATCTCTCAGCAGACTCCAGGAGGTTAAAGCCTCATTTCACAGGGAAAAAGCACGGAGAAGGAACAATCCATCAAGAGATACAGTGAAACTTGTTGGAAAAACCTGAGGAGATTTGACTGCAACATTTAGTGCTATAGTTTCATGAAATCCTTTTGCAAATGTAGCCATACATCAACTTAGAAACTTCTGATGCAACATTTAATTCTTGTCTTTTCATGTGTGGCTCAGACTGGAAGAAATTGCCCTTCGTGGTATATTTCTCACTTTGTTTACTGTGAAAAGAAGCCCTTTTCATATGCAGTGAAACTCACATTTGACATTGCTGTCGACCTTTTTGAAAATGTATAAAAAGTTTCTGGACTTGGCTTTTACACCTACGAACGTTCGGCCGCTTATCTTTAAAAGCTATGACAGCAAAGGTCAAACTGAATGTGAGGTAAAAGGCCACGGTGTCATCAAAGCTGCAGCGATTCAAAAGTTTCAACAGAAATTGTTCAAATAGTTGTGTGTAATGTGAGATCATGTTGATCGCCCCCTTGTGGCTTGCTACAGTGCAGGTCATAAACTCCGCCTCCTCCATGTCAAAAACATGTCAGTTTAAGGTGGTTTCTGCCATTTTCACTTATGTTTTCCAATCACTGAAATTCGTGTCCCCAGCCTCTGGCCCCTCTCACACAGCGTGCAGTGCTCTTTGTCCCCTCTCCTGATTCGATGTGCGACACAACATTAGAGTAGCGCAGCTGCTGACACTATCACAGCAAATGTAAAAGCATGCATGAAAAGGCTTCTACTACTACAGAGCAGAAAGGAGGACAGGAGAGACAAAAAACATTCATTCTGATTTGACGGCTTAACAGAGTAGGCACTTAAATTTTAATTATCAATAAAAGGTGAGTGAGTTTCTGTGTTGTTTTATCTAAACAATGTCTACAGATAAATGTCAACGGTTGTAAATTACTTTGCATAAGACACTAATAATTAATAGTCAATTGTATGAATATGGGCTGCGCTGCCGACGTACTCGCGGAGATGGTGCAACTGAACTGCAGCTGAAAAACATTACTCTCAGGGCTTTCACACTGGTAAGCAGTGGTGTAGTGTGGTCTACTGTAGTGGGTATACTGTCACTGTCACTGTCACTAACCGGACCAAAACAGTGTTGATACGTATCGATGCCCATTTTTTAAGTGGTTACACAAAGAACCTGGCTCTTTTGTAATGGGTACACCTACGTATCATGTAGACTACACCACTGCATGATGATTGGAGGAAGTGTCTGAAAGGCGGAACTGGTTTTTGATTGACAGCAGTGCAGAAACAAACACAACAGCAGAGCCTTTTCTGCCTCAGTCCTGAGGGAAGTCTGTAGACAAATAGCTGGTTGTTGTGTGTAATTTGCTCGGCGATATAGACCATTTTCATTTGTACACATACACTGTCAATAAAAACCCTACTATAGCGTTTCAATTTTACATAATTATCGTGTTTCCTTGTTCTAGTTTAAATAACTCCATAAATAATAATTCCAAGCAAGCGTCACTACTGTGGATAAAAAGGTAGATGGGAAGAACATCCATCTTCAACCATGCAGTGGTTGTGTGCGTGTATGTTTTAAATGACTGCTGTTGATGACATAGGGTGGTGGAACCGTGGAGGTTTTGACTGACAGCTATGAGTGACTTATGATTGGTTGAGCAAAAATGTATTTGCAGGACCGCGTTAAAGCGGCTCCACTCCACAATTACTGCTGCACACACTGAGGCCAGTGATGTGGATGTGTCTTTATCCACAGTCCAGAGTCAGGAGCTTGACACCTTTCAGCCACGCCATAGTCTCTGTAAAAAAAAAAAGGCTGATCGGCCTCCATTAATCTCTCTCCACGCAAGTTGCTGCTTCAAAACACACAGTGACTCTATCACGCTGTTCATATCAAAAGGCGATTAGACACACACTGGTTTTACAGCCCTGCAGGTGGCCATTTCACACACTGACTTCCTTGAATCTCGACACATGAACCCATCGCTTCACTCCTGCGGCTAACAAGTTGTCGGAGCACCATCTGTGGCTGTTTAAATATGCATTACTACTTTGTTGTCATTTTGTACAACCTCCATACAGAACAGTGCAGGGAGGGAGGGAGGGAGGGAGGGAGGGAGCGGGATGGAGACGTGAAGCTCAGCTCTCCACCTCCGCAGACTTAACTTATTATGCTGCTGTGGTTTATGGTCCGTGCATGATGAGTTTGCTGCTGGGTCGGGCAAAGGCGGTGTAAACAGGAAAGTGAGAGAGCGACAGAGACAGAGACAAAGAAACAAACCAGTACTAAAAAATAAAAAGGAAACACAACAGTCGTGAAGAAGAATTGGACCGGCTGACGCTCAATCTGCTGCTTAGAATAGAGTTAGCATTCTTTATTTTCCTAGAAGTCCTTGAGTAATTAAATACTTATGTTGTGTTTCCACTAGCGCGACTCTACTGGCCTTGGCACTGCATGTTTATTTTGCTTTTCTATTAATGATAGTACCTGATACTTCTTATAGTACCTGCTCAGGCGAGGTTCCAAGCGAGCTGAGCCGAACAGTGCCGAACTGTAGATCAGTTAAAAAGACTAAACAACCCCGAAAACGTGGGTTAATCTCCAACATTTAGCAAGGAAGTGTCTAAAATCTCAATATTTAACAGAGGAGTCTGGTGTATTTCAGTCCAGAGACTGTGTCAGATGGAGTCTGTGCTCCGGTCATGCAGGAATTACTGACCTAATCTTTTTAATGAACTGATTCTAATGACTCAGTTACACTGAAAACAAACAACACCAGTCACTCGTTTGTGTGTCGCGTGTAAAACAAAGTCATGGCAGTTTCATGCAGCCACTGTGATGACTCCGCCCACGTTGAGGAGGTTAGATATTGCAGTGGAAACACAAACAAACCATGTAGAGCTGAGACCAAGTCGTGGAAACACAGCATTAGTCCCAATGCCAACTCAGCTGAGCATAAAAAAAATGATAAAAACAAAGAATAGTTGGATTTAAAACTCTCGGTGTGCAAAAGCATTGCATTGACTTCTGTTAGGATATCTGTTGACACCTCCTCTGCATCCATGTGAGCCGTCTATATCTTTTAAAATATTTTTTTTCTTCTGTCTTTGGAGACACAAACTAAAAAGAGAAAATAACAACCAAAGTAGTAGAGACGGAGAGAATGGAGCAGCAGGAGGAAGAGCACACAGAGAAATGTTCGAGGCGATATGTGGTCATGAAGAAAACAAAGAGAATGTCATGAGGAGGAATCTGCAAGAAAAGGCAAAGCAACACCACAGCAGCTCTCTGATTCAGACACGGCAGGAGGGCAGAGATCCAGGTAGGACACGGGAGGAGGACAGAGGGTAAAAGAAACAGCAGGAGGAGACGACTGCGAGCAGAAAGATGAATCGGGAATGAGAGAAAGCTGCAGGTCTGAGTCAGAGAGAGGTGAGGAGGAGGAGGAAGAGGAAGAGGAGAGACCAGCAGGAGGAAAAAAAACGAGAAACTTTACAGATTCAAATATTTTAGACACTAGATGATTTTTGTTTGTCTGTTTTTTCCAGGAAAGAAGGAAGGAAGGAAAGTTGACCGTGTTATCTTCCTTATCGACTCCTTTCTCCCTTCACCTTTCCAGGTGCAGGAGAAACAATCCATCTCTGTCACTCCCGCAGTGAACTGCTGTGTCTCCTGCAGCCCGGACCGTCAACGATTTCTGTGCATGTTGCTTATTTGACATTTTCAAATCCCACAAAGAAAAGAGCAGCAGAGGCATATGGAGAGAGAGGAAGCAGTAAAATGGTAAAAAAAAATAAAAATGGAAAAACAGAGATGAAATGAAATGCAGAGACATGAAGGGCAGATAAAGTGTGATAGGTTTTAAAAAGGGACAGGCTCCTGGAGGCATCCTCAGTATGTGCAGAGGATCCACATGAAACCCCCCACGCTCGTTTTCACCCTGGAAGTTAATAAGCGGCTAATGAAACGCAACCAAACGGAGCGAATCGATGTAGGTTTATTATAGTCCCCACAGGCTAATCTGACTTTAACTCTCGTTTTTTGTTTGGTTTTTAACGCCATTGCTTGTGCGTAACCGTGACGCGCACAGTCTTAAACAAATTAGACAAAGCAAATGTGGAAAACCCACTGCATCCAATCAAAAACGGCACACGAGAGACCTCTTTTCCATCCACACATGGACAAAGCAGCTGTCTCTGCGTGTCCACACACTCAGCCCGGACTCACTCATTCACTCACTCACTCTTTCGCTCCGTCTGCTCCGCGGTAAAAGTGTCAGAGCGCACAACTGCTGCTGCAGCAGCAGCAGCAGCACATATTCTCACCTTCTCCTCTTGTCCCGCACGAGCTGGAGAGAAGCAGAACCTGAGCGATGATAATCCCAAACACTCTGTTAGTCCACACGTCCATGATGATGCAAGTGCAGAGACACAAAGAAGTCCCCGTGACTGTGGAAGAGAGAGAGGGAGGGGAGACGGTCGACCTCTCTCCTCTCCAGCTCCTAGAGTGAGATCTCCTTCCTCTCTCACCCAAACAGACAGCGAGAGAGAGGGAGAGAGGGAGGCGCCGCAGCTAATATTACACGTGCTTCCTCAGCTGATTCCCACCGAAAATCATTCATAAAGTTTATATTCACCACTTTGCATGAGGCGTGTACGTCTACTAAATTATTAAACACTAAATTATGAACATTTTCAACACTTTTTTAATAGATATTTTCCCTTTAGGGGTCACCACTTGGATCATCTGCCTGATAGATATTCTTTTTTTTTACCAATACAAATAAAAAACACTAGAAACAAACACTGCCGTTGTATTTCACGGCACTCTGGTCACGGCGGAAGTACTGAACTATTCTTTTTAATTCACTGATTCTAATGATTCAGTTACACTGAAAAAACAAAACCAGTGATGACCTTTGCCCACGTTGAGGAGATACTATATTGTACTGTGTAGAGTTGAGCCGTGCTGTGTCGAGGTGAGTCGAGTCATGCTGGGACCATGTTGTGGAAAAGCGGCATTAGTATCTAGGGAGGGAACCTAATTTGTTTCTAATTAACACCAAGTCTGGTTATGAGAATAAGTGAGTAATTAAACTTCAAGATTAGAATTTTCTCTCACAGTCTATATCTGTGCAACTATTGTGATGGACACAGGTCACATGGATGCGAATCATAACCAACACAGACTCATGTAAGTCACAAGCAGATTGACAGCCACACCAACGGGACGCGGGGAGCCTCATCGTTTCTGAAAAGATGGCAAAGTAGATGACTTCTCTGCCGCAGGGTTTTTTTAGAAACCATGTGGAGAGCTGGAATAAATGAGGGAGGCACACACACTGACAAAGCCATGTGTGATGCAGGGTGAGAGACGGCAAACAAGAAGAGACAGGAATCTGAAGTCCGTGCATACACACACGGCAGCACAACAGCACAAGACAGATGTGATCATATCCAGGTCATGGCAGGCTTTAGATGTGTCATCGTATAGGAGGGTAAATTGATGAAAAGGAATCAGAATAAAATAGACCAGTTGCCCATGATTTATGAGGACGGACAATGACATTTTGCAGACTATTATTAAAAATTCAAGCACTGCAGGTGCAGCAGTGAGGACGAAATAACCTTTTATTCTCATCTCCAGTCTTTCTTCAAGAGATATTGACCTGCTTTATAATGCCATCCTGAAAACACGGAGGACAAAATAATATGTTTATTTTTACCGATCAGCCAAACGCCAAATACTGCATCTCTATTGTGTCAGAAACAATCGTGAAGAAGGTGCACAAGTAACTTTTAGAATGTGGTTAACATCATTTGTAAGGAAACAACGTTAAATGAAACGTGCAAGTGGGAGATTTATGCAAAAATAATGGAACAGCAAGTAAAAATGTGTGTGGAGTCCACCTCATTTTTAATGCATCTCATGCAGCTGGTTGTGAATACACTGAGTTAAACAGCACTGTGTGAGCTCATAGAGACAAAAACCCTTTCTCTGGACAAGAGGTGTATCTGTGAACTCACATGGGAGAGAAGAACTGGCAACTTTCAGCAAAAAAAAAAAGGCTTGAAAACAGAGAGGAGAGTGGGGAATCTGATAATGAAAACCTTCTCAGAGTATAGACGGCAGGAGAATCAGGTGATTTAAGAAAAAAGAAACACAGCGGGGGAAATCTGATAACACTGTTGCCAGAGTCTGAGTCAGAGTCTGAGGAGAAACCAGGGATCACGCTGTGCACTAAAACTCAGTCAACCTGAGCATCACATATCGCCACACACAGAGACACCAGCTAACACTTTGATTTTCAAATCAATGCTGTGACAGTTCAAACTCACAGGATTCTGTGTCAAGCAGCAGACGTGTTAATAATCACAGCTAAGATTTCTTTTTCTCTTCCTCTCATAAAATCTCATAAAGTTGAGTAAAATGCTTGATGGTAAAGACTCAGTGTCACATTTAGTTGGAGAAATCCTTTCACCTTCTCTGCATTTCTTCTCACATGCTTAATTTAAGTGTGTTCTAATGCAATGTGACACATTATAGTGTGTGTGTGTTTTGTCTCATGAGAAGAAAGAATGAGGTTATGATTATATTCAGGACAAAGTGTTTGTCTCAAAGTACAGTCTATGCTGGTCCACCAGCATCATTATGTTGGTCTATGCTGGTATTTGCTGGTCTATGCTTGTTCATGTTGGTCTATGCTGGTCCATGTTGGTCTATGCTGGTCCCAATGTTGGTCTACAGTATGCTTGTCCATGCTGGTCTATGCTGGTATTTGCTGGTCTATGCTTGTTCATGTTGGTCTACAGTATGCTTGTCAATGTTGGTCTATGCTTGTCCATGTTGGTCTACAGTATGCTTGTCCATGCTGGTCTATGCTGGTATTTGCTGGTCTGTGCTTGTTCATGTTGGTCTATGCTGGTCCCAACAGCATCATTATGCTGGTATTTGATGGTCTAGGCTGGTCCACAGTATAATTATGCTGGTCTTTGCTGGTCTTTGCTGGTCTACCAGCATGATCAGCATAAAACCAAACCAGCATAGTTTCCATGCTGGTCTATGGTTTTTCCAGCAGGTGTAATAGACATTTTTCACAGAAGACATTTCTCAACATGAAATAGTAGGACTGAACCTGGTTTTACCAGTAACATTAATTAGAGCTCCATTCCAGTTTTTTACAGAGCCAGGGTCTTGACACTTTAACCTGTAGAGGATTCTGTTTTTTTAATGTGTGTAATGTGTTCCAAAATAAAATGATTCATAAAAAAATAATAATTAGACTGTATGGTCATTATAGCATTGCTAAAACAAACTTAATGTGGCCTCAGTCTTTATTATTGTAAATGTGTACAAATGGAGTTTTGTAGAAGAAGTTTCTCGTTCTGTGAGTTTGTTTCCAAAATCCCAGGAAGAATTCTGCAGGGAAATGTCTCCTCTCCTCCTGAACTCATGTTCATTAAAATCCACCCTCTAGGTTGAAGTTGTGATTCGTGTTGGCATTCCATAGGATGCATGTACATATGCATTAATAAGTGTGGTGGAGCTTATGGGATGTCACTGAGAGAGAGAGCGGTGTTTACGAGGCTGATACTGGCCATTGGGAAAACTGCAGCATATCTCAGTTGGTTGTTGCATCAGTGAGTCAGTAGTTTTACCTGCTCACCGTGTGCCTGTCATTCACACATCACAGTCAGCTGCTTGCATTACCTGGGACTGTATCATATACTTTTATCATGTATCTTACTTACAACAGTGCTCGGGCTGAATTACTCTGTTCAAAGTTGACCAAACCTGTGGGAAACCTAACCAAACACAACCTGCAATGAATCTGATATAGTCATGTTCTTCATATTGCTGCGCTCAGTCTTACCTGAGTGTGTACCTTAAATGTAATGCACTGCAACACAATTTAATGGCTCTACATGTCTCCACAATGTAAAGAATCATAATCAGCCTCATCAGGCACCCGCGAAAACGTCCTACTATGCAAAGAAACCTTGAAAAAGCAAAGATCCTGAAAGAGATACATGAGACAAATGTTTAAAAAATTGGTGGAATATTACAGAGATGGAGAGATTCCCTCAGGTCACCTGTCTGTTTGTGTTCATCTAATGCGAGGAGATCCAGATTGAGAGACACACCCAAAAATCTATTTGCAGACGATACTCAACAATAAACTAACAAACTGCAGGTCTAAAGGCACTCATTGCATCCTAATTGTGTCTTTTGTTCAAGCCATCAGACATAACATCAGTGTGTATTTGAATAAAGGGCAGGTGAAGCCAGATCTGATCATATGTGTGCATCCAGGACGCAATTTAATGCCAAGTGTGAACAGTTAATTCAGCATGTAAATAAGGGCCGCCATGACTGACACCCAAAATGTTGGTCTAAACCCGGTCTGACTTTTAATTCTGGTAGAATTGAACCTAGGGAGAACATTACCTGGGAGGTACAGTGTAGGTTTGTTTTCCCACAGGCTTCAATTCAAACAGACTTATTTCTGCAACCAGCAGAGTTGCGTTTCTTTATGTTTGCCATGTGCGAGGAAGCAAACAGTGAGGGAAGAATTGATCGGGGGGTTTTTTCATCCTAACCTGACAGATGCTGTAAAATGCCTGCAGGCTGCCAGTCAGACGATGAAGCAGGTTTTTCCTCAGAGAGGACACTTCCTGGCTTGTCTGGGTGGACGGGAGACGAGCTGCTCTTCATCTGATCTTAAAGCACAGAGGAATAAATTATTGTTGAGCAGACAGTTTCCCCTTTCCTGTCATAACTTCACCGCGAGAAGACCGTGAACTGGCAGTAGCTGAGTTCTTCTTGAAGAGGGCTGTTGGCTGAGAGGTGAAACGTCTTCAAGGAAAATCTCAAAACAACAAGTGCAGTTGCTCCAAAAAACTTGGGAACTATGACCTGGATGATTGAGAATCTACACAGACATGTCAATAGTGAAGTGGGAAATGGTGTTTGTCAGTGGTGGCTGGTGATAAAAAAAGTATTTTAATGAAAAGAGAATAAAAGCACGACACAAATCAAAAGAAAAAAAGCAGCTGACACGATCGATTAGAGATCAGATATGACGCTCTGTTCAGAGCTGAGAGAGAGAGAGACATGAGTGTTGCCTCGTGCTGTGACAGTATGATGTTCACAAAAGTTTATAAAGCCATGATTCACTCAGTCATCACGTGTCTCACCTGCTCACCTCAGACTGACGCTGACAGATCTGCACTCGCAGCTTCAGCTCTCAGACTTATCACTGGCATAGAAAACCTGGAGCGAGGTTTCCCTGCTCTAGACTTTGCCTTTACTAGTCGATTGTGTGTCAAGCACTCATGTGATTCTGGTGCATTAATCATTCATATCTACACAGAGTACAGATATGAGCATTTAATGATGTTGCTACTGTACTTAAACATGGGGGGGATTCATTGTTAAGGTGTACAAATAGAAATCAATCTAAAAGCAGGTTAGTTTGGTTCCTTTGTTGCCAGTTAAATGCCAGGGTGATAACATGTGATTGTATCAAATGCATCAAAGAGTCAAGACCAACTGGAGGATCTTTTGGAACCTTCACGACTCAAAATCCGGAATAAACTAACTATTATGCAGGAACTCACACAACTGATGACTGAGTTCTTGCGTGAACTTGATGAGAAACAGACATGAATAGCACGAGATCAAGAGCAGGCTTCTCGATGAGGTTTACAGCCAAAGAACTGTGGGACAGAGTCTTTTAGAACAACTGATTGATCATCTCCTTTACACCACATGCCTGCTTCAGTAACATTTAGAAAAAGCCTCAAGGTGTTTCGTGATCCCGGATTTACGAAACTAGGTCAGAAAAGAAAGACGGTCGGCACGCCATTAAAAGTGAGCCGACTTGAGCTTTTCCTCGGTGTTATCCCTGAAACACTGATGTTAGACAACTAGAGACAGCTTCACTAATCCCATGGGTTTTTCTTTCAGAGGAACATCGTTGCCTCTGTTGTTTCGGAACAAAGCTGATCAGACTGGCAGCAGCACCGTGAAGCTCCACACAGTCAAATTATTGGTTTGTTCGCTGCGGCTCAATTCTTTCAGGCATTAACATGCTTACTGTGGGATTACACTGACATCCACATCAGAGAGAAAACAAAGTCATACAACAGGGGGAAATAACTCTCTTTGTAATTGAAATCCATACGACTGTTCTTTAATCGTTGTTGTTTCAAAGCATTAACGTTTACCTTTTGTTTTTTGCAGTGAAACAAAGCAACATTGAGAGGCTTCGCCAGATTATCTTGTAAAATGATCGAGCAGCATTTCACTGCAGTCGTATCTTTTCAAAGGGTAAATAAATTAAGTCGAAAAACGTGACATTAACTGCAGTGTGTGAGATTTATGGGAAAACAGGAGGTCCGCTGATATTGTTACAGCACTAATCCATAACATTGTAATTTTATATACCAAATGTCAATTTCACTGCACTGTGCAGAGAGGGAAGAACACAACTATGTTTTTTGGCCAAGCGTTACTTGCTTCTTCATATTTGTTATTTGTAATTCTACACGTGTTTACATTTTCTTCTTGTCTTATTCTTAAATGTTATATCTTTGTAGGTCTGCATTAACGCAACACTATGTTGTATTTAAACTTCAAATAATATATATATATATATATATGTATGTATATATAATGTGATATTGTTACTTCAGATTTAACAGAAGCTGTATAAATAATGGATGTGGACGTATGAATGTTCAGTTGTTCTCTGCGTTCTCTGTATTGAACGTTCAGTGACACTTATATCATCCATTTACTGCAGTAAGATAATATCCTCATTGACTGGGCAGTTACTGGAGTAGCTTTACCTCGGCTGAAAATACACAATTAATTAATCAACTACCACGTTTGTATAAACTGAACAAGGAGGTTCAGGAAGCTCTGCATGTTATTGTGAAAGAGGATTGTAAACATCTCTCTCTCTCTCTGTCTCTGAAGGAAAGTGGCAGATGAATTGATCGTGATCTTGTGGTCACTGGAACACGATGACACACTGTACACAATCATAAAGCTTTTACTCAGGAGGTAATGAATAGTTTTTTTTATTGTCACTTCGCTTTATTCAAAATGCAGTTACCATCTGGTTATTGCTCATTCAGATTATGTCATTTATGGTTACAGTACCAGCCTATTTGTCTTAATCTGTTTAATATCAGAACATTTCCGTCCATTTATATGACAATGACTTTACAAGGACACCTATCGTGAAATGATTCACCTTATTCTCATTTAAAAAACATATATTCAGATCACAACGTTCTAATGAGTTGCTAATAAAATATTCCATTTATGTTTTAATGTCCCATTATCCATGTCCACATCACATCCACCGCTGTGAAAACTGGAGAGACAGGAGATTACAATGATTACGACATGTTTCCATAATGTGACTATGGTCAGAATGCTCACACATCTTAATCCACTCATTGCTTATTCTGCAGTGGGGTGTCTTATTCAGAATGCTGTTTTAATCTGATTAATATCTGAGTATTGTCCGTGTCAGCAAACATCACTAGATGAGTTTCCATCCAACCTGTTTAATGCATATTTCCAAAATGAAAACACAACAAAACTAAAAACAATCTTAAAATTAATTCTTAAAAAATAGGTGTTGATGCCAATAAGAGCAATGGAATTCAGTAAATAAAGGATTGATGTAAATCAGCGATGAGGAAACCACAAAGTCTTTGACTTAGTACAAGACAAGGCAAATATCACACACATTTTTTCCTGCCAATGAACTCCCAATATTCCATGTGTATTTTCTTTAACTAACTCTAACTACATTCACTTGAAGTTTGTGATACATTTGAATGGATATTGACTCTGGTTGTTTGTGGTAATGAGCTTCACTCCAGAATTAATCCGGGGGCCAATTAAATGCCTCCACGATGTTTTGCATGATGGAAAAGAATCTGCGACTTTTCCACATATCCCCACAAATACACCGATGCAATCAATACTCATTGATCTGACGAGATAATTAGAAAATTTCAAACTGAGCCCGACTATTTTTATCTGTTAATTATCTCATTTGCAGAGAAAGAGAGAGTAGGTTTTCATTAAACCTGAAAATAGCCTTTCAATTCACCTCTTTCATTAAAAATGTTGTTGAAAGGAAATTAATCAGAGCCCAAAAACCTTCATTACTGGAAAGTAGCAGCTCAGCTATGGTGAGGAAATGAATCACACAGATTATAATTACCACCATGAATATTTGCTGGCTGCATCTCCAACAGTCGGTCCACAGACAGAAAGTAATGGGTGATTTCGTCCAGTGATGTCATTGGAGGAAAATCAGTTTCAGCTGCAAAATGTACAGTTCAGCCTCGCTATCAGCACAACCATGCTGCAGCAGGGAAGAAGAGAAGAAGCATCCAAAATAGCTCAATTATCCAGAATATTGGTTAGTGAACATGGTGAGCCGCTGACAGACCGAGGAATGGATAGATGGCCGGTCAGTCAGCAGAGCCTGGATGGAGGATGGAATTATCCTGGTGAAATTCACTTCCTTCCAAAAAACTCATCATTACTTGACATGTACAGTGGAGCAGCCGTCCCCAACACACACTCACTCAGAGATACTCATGTTGTCCCGGCTTCACGGCGTTATTGGCAATTACTATGGGCATTATGGGAAGGAGAATCATTGTCAGGGAACTGCAGTGGCTTTCCACTTGCTAGAAAAGACACTCCTTTTTTTTTTTTTTGCTTTAGCCGCATATAAAGCTTTAAAAGTAGTTATTTTTGTACACAAACCAACAGTAGTGAACACACTCAAGTCGGGTGTCTGGGGATGCTAATAACGCGTTAGCATTTAAGCTGGCGGACTTTATCACTAACGCGCTAGCGTTTAAGATAGCGGTTTTCATCGTCACAAACTTTCTCCAGAGTTTATGAAAAACAAACGGATGGATTATTTAGCGGCCAGAAGAGAGTGGCAGGACATGAGGATAAGGGGACACCTTGAGGCGAACAGACACGGTAGTTACTTCTGAGATGACGATACGACGAGAAGAAAGCACCCCAAACCTCTTATTAACCTTCTATCTTCTTATGGGGTTTTCATTATCCTCGTTAATCTACATTACAGTTCATTTGAAGTCACATACAGGGATTAAACAATGTTTTTTCATGCTGGACGCTGTCTTTTAATAAGACGCTGTGCGTTTCAGAACGTTATGTGGCTACATTGTTATTAGCTATCTCAGTATCGTCATTTTAAAATGCAAATGATGCCCACATCGTAACTTGTGTTGGATCAGATCATCGAAACGGGAGCATGTGAGCATCTGCTATTAATATGAATAGCAAAAGCAATGAGGATTGGGTGCCTTGCTGAGGGATTTAAACCAGCAACCCTCCAGTTACAAGCCCAGTTCCTTTCCTGAATCCTGCTCCCATGAGTGGTTCAGGGACTGTTTCACAATTTCTTTTCCATAGTCTCAAATTCTCAATAATGTCAATGTGTATATCTTTAAAACAACAATCACCATATTATTGTTATATATCTTGCCCATCTGACAAAGTTAGGGTCACGATTGTTGTAAGTCATGTCTCCCTTCATTGCCAACCGGGACGCTGTGAATCAGGATGCCAAGTTCAGCGATGGCAAATGCTGATTTCTTTCTTTTAATGCGATGTCTAAGCGTTCTCCGCAGTAGAAAGAGGGACAGTTCATCAGAAAGCTGAAGATGTCATGATGCCCCAGGTCTGGAATATTGTCCGGCTGTTTCCATACTCGTGCAAAGTACCCGTGGGAATTGTAAGGACCAGATATATTCAGTCTGTCAGGCACTGGGATGGATTGCTCAATCTCTATGGATTTAATGTGCACAATGTAATCGTAAAGCTTGAAGCTTGAAGATCGCACTGGTGCCGTTTATTTCACAGAGGGTTTTCCTGCCAACATGGTGATGTAAGCGAACTGGGTCACATAATGTCCAGAGCTTTTATTGAGTTTAGTATGTGTTCTCACTGAATGTCTAGATCCTCTTGTTTGCACCTGTTTAGTTAAACCAATGATATGAAGTTGATATTCTGATATACACATAATGTGTGTTTTTGACTGACTTGTGGCCTAATACCAAGTAGTTCTCAATCAGAATCATAATTTACACCAAAATGCTGTAATAAGTTACTGTCATGTTGATGTGTGTATCTTAAGACGAAGAGAGAAGAGGTTTTTAGTTTTTTTTTTGTTAATTAAAGGTAACTGCGAACGCAGTTTAGTTTAGGGGAAAACAGAAAATTGAGTTTCCACAGGAAAACTGTTTTCGCTGACCTTTAAATCGAGGTGGTGTTTCTGTTCGGTGCTCTGGCTAAGCCTCAAAACCCAACTGTGTCTGTTTTACCGGCCAAATGAACGAACTTGCTATTTTCATGACTGTGGGGTATTGAGAGTGTCATGGAGCATGACATTAGCCCAGAGCTTCACTGCAGGATTGAATGACTGACTGAGCGGGTGACTATCGGTCTGACTGATTCCTGAGGTTTGTATGCCACTGAGGAGCCCTGAGGGGAGCTGTGAAGCGTGATATTGGACCCTTAGCTTCACAGCGGGAGGCTTCAGAGTCCTAACAACCTCTGAGTGTCTCCAGCCCGTCTGCTCTGACTGGCAGCTGCTCTCATCTGGAACAAAACGCTGCTTAAAGAGAGGAGCTGCGTCAGTAGTGTGAAATGATGAGGAGAGGGTCATCGGGCCAAATCTGCCATTAGAACACAGGGACTGACTCCAGATTATTCAAGGCTTCGAGAACATGGATAAATGTGGAGGGGACAGAGAGGTCCACTCGCTAATAGGATGGAGAACCAACCACAGCTCACTAGGCAACATAATGGCGGTGCTGAAAATCCCGGCTGAGAGAAACATATTTACACGGTTTAACAAAGTACATGATGCTGCGAGCCGTGGTGGCACAGTGAGTACTTGCAGGTCACGCAGAGGTTACCGTTGGAACTGAAAAGGCCTGTGTTGTTGTTGCCCCTCACAGATGGTGTTATTACTTTTCCCCATCTTGGACTCTCCTCAAAGCTCTATCACATAAACAGCAACAATGCACGCGCATCACGTAGGGATGAGGTGATATGGTACACGGTATTGGAATGTGTCCATTACTGGCCAAAATCGCTGGTTCAGATGTCACTGCAGAGTGAACTCTGTTGTCATTCATCATCATGGTGTGAAAACAGTGTTTGGGATTATTTAGTCAGAATATCTTCCATGTTACCTGTATAAGAAATCATTATATAAAACGTTAATCATGAATTTGGATCAAACATCAAACCAGTCATTTGTGCACATAATTAATATAGCGAATTGGTGGGGAAAAATTCTGCTAATCAATTTAGAGACCTAGAAAAACTCTAATCTGGTTTTTTGATTTTATTGATAGTGACAATATTATTGATGATGTATTTTTTTCTCCCTCTCTACGGGAGCTTCATTTGATTTGGTAGAGATGTTTACGTCTGATGTCCTTCCTGATGCTACCCGACCATTTACTGGCACAAGGAGGACACACTCGATCCAGTCTATTCAAATGGCGGCCCGGGGGCCACATGCGGCCCATAACCAACTTCTTAGTGGCCCAGCCTGTGGTTCCACCAGCAGAAACTGAAACACTTTTCACTGCCCCTCTGTTAGTTCTTTTGTATTCTGTCAAAGGCACTTTGTGGTGTTTGTGGGTCGTACAGTATATGACATGTGTTTGTCTTATTTCAAAGAGAAACAAATGCTAATATTGTGCATCTTTTCGATTTCATGCACTTTGAGTTGCACCTGAAATTCCTGTGGTCAAGTTTGAGTGTCCAATGGGGATTGGATACCTTGCTCAGGGGGACCACAGCTCTTGACCTGGTGGGGACCCAAACTGACCCCCTGATTTACTGCACCTTTAAGGGGTTTAAATACAACACAACCGAACGAAACCATGTAATGTTGCTGATTTATAGAAGCGTCAGTCAGGGGTTCACTGAAGCTGTTATTTACAATTTGTATACCCTTTATTGATAATGTCTTCCTCTGCGCTTTGCTTGAACATTTGAGTTTTAGAGTAATTACTAACATCAAGTTAATGACAAAAGAAACATCTAAATGCAGGATGAGAGAAGCTGTCAGGGGTTTCATATCACGGCTGGTTGGAGTCATTTTATGGAATAAAGCAGGACTTTGGTTTCAGGGCGTAAACCGGTAAAAGGGAAATTACCCACATGTACATTTGGACAATTATTCATTTCTAATAACCTGCTCTATACTTCTTGGTAATAACTATTTCCTGCTCTTCAATAACTCCTAATGCATTTACTGCTGCCTCAGGCCACATTCTCTATTTAGATTAGGATTCTGTCTCTCCACCGCTCCAGTCACGGTGTCTACAATGTCGTCCTCCGGTCTATATCTGTCCATCTGTCTCTCTGTCCATCTCTCCTTCACAATATTCTTCCCATCACTCTTACACTGTCTTTCCTCCTGTCAGGTTTTTTTTTTTTCTGTCTGTCTCTCTGTCTCAGCTGATACGTGTTCCCTCTTCCCAACAAATCGCCTGCCGACAGCGGCGGAATAGATGTGAACAACCGACCCCCTCCTGCCATGTAAACATCCATTACTGGACACTGAGCGAGAGGCAGAGGAAGTGGAGGAAACATGCGATCATTTGTTGGTGTCCTCAACAAAACAGACCCCGTGAAAGGTCTGACCTCAATTTTACAAAAGGTGCGGATGTTTCCGTGTAGCACTCAGCTTCCATTAAAAACTCCAAGCAACAGTTGTCTCCAGCAGCAGCTCACAATAATGGCAGCGAGAAAGCCAAGAAAATGAGCTGGTGTTCCTTTAGAAAGCTCTTTGCACACTTAAAGGTCCTGTGTGTAACATTGAATAGGGCTTATAGACAGAAATTGAACCTAGTGTGTGTTTGCATTACTGTGTCATCGCTTTAAAATAAAAACAGCTTGGTTTTCGTGGCCTTGAAATAGCAGTCGCACCGACACATTTCCATCATTTATACAAACTGGACCTTTAAATGGTGTCGTATAAGTAGTGTTATATGAAAATGAGTGAGGAGGCAATGGAAAAATGACATTCACACACAGTTAATATTTATTATTTTAAATATTAGTAAGTAGTGTTTGAAGAAAAAAATAGATATTATTATTATTTACAGCAGTTGAGGAGGGCGTGTCCTGCTTCGTGATGTCCCTTTCTCCGGATTATCTCCTGTCGTGTTCATCGTGTGTGACAAATGTGTCAAAGTTTGTTTAAGTCCACAAAAGAAAATGTCCAAACACAATCTTCCAGACACTCCGTGTATCAAAAAGGATTAAGTGAAGGTCTATTATAGGTCTGTGATTTGACCTTCTGCTGGACATCCTTGGTAACACCAGCACTAACATGCTTATCCAAACCTCTGAGCTAATAAAAAAAAATCTATTAACAGTATCAGGATTTTGGAGTAATCCATTTTCTCCAGCCTCAGATGGTGAAACTCTGAAGAACATAATGTTCATACTTGAGTGTATAAACTGTCATCTCCTTTATTCAAACTCTGTCGTCGTATTCCTGCTCTGGCCCATCAAAGGTCAGACTTCATTGACACTGACACTAACGCTCAGACTGACAGAGCAATTTAAACACCTCGTTCTCCGCTAAAAGGTCAAGCAATCATCAGACAATTCAGACTTTTTATAGCCGAGCAGCAGCCGTTTCCCAGAGCTCGCGTCCGTCGCAGCGCTCACTATCAAAATGTCACCAATCACATGTTGATTCACTATCTTAAATTTTGACCTGTGCAGCTTCATCTGTGACTTTTGGAAAAAGTGATGCACTCAGCTGTGATGGTCCTTTTCATGCTTGTTTAGTCCAAGACCTTTTTTAAGTCTTTGGCTACAAGAGCCGAACTGAACTATGTGGTGGAATTGATGGAGTTAATGACTCCGCTGAATCAGTTTGGAGCTGTTTATGCTTCAGCAGCTGCAGGTTCAGAGAGGTTAATTGGTCGTTTCTGCTTTAGGGACTGGGAGGCAAACAATGGGCTAATATTCTGAGAGGAGACGAGGATTTTTGTCCGATTTCCACTTCATATCTCGCTCATCTCTGTCAAACTGCAAACACATTTTAATTTTCCTCAAAGGTATTTAATGACAACAGTGAATCAGCGCTCCATTTATTCATAGTTACACTAATTTACGTTCTGCCAGGACTAATTAGCTGCTTAATATTCCCTTTTTGTCATAGCAAAATTAATTACTGCCCTGACCTGAGCAAAGGGGAAAAAAATCTCACACTACCTCGTCTGTGTTTCTCTCTTTCTAACTAGAATTAATTTACAATGAAGTGAAAAATGACACCTTTGTGTTGACAACCAGCAGCTCACTGACAACTCAACTGTGATTAAATGACTGTTATGCACAGTAATTAAGAGCTCATTTTGATAATTATAAAATAAAGAATGCCCACTCTGGCAAAGAGCCCCTTCACAGAAGAACGACTGCACGCATTCAAAGGTCAGTTCTCGTCACAGTTCAATGCACACAGTCATATGATGATCGCACCTGACTGAGTGTGTAATACAGGCCCTCACTCACGGCAGTGCCCACACTCAAACATCTAGGAGTCCACACTACACAACATGCTAAGACGGTGAGTTAAGATGACGCGTGGGAGATAGAAGGCCAGGAAAACGTGTTCTCATGAGCCTCCAACGGAAACTTCTTGTACACCTTATATGCAACTCCATCAGGCTCCGGGAGGCTGAAGCACTTTCCACCTCTCTCCAAGTTGGAGGACCAACCAACGTCGATGTGATGTTCTGGGACAGAGGCGTGCGGTGAGGTTCATGGCGTATAAATAATGCATGAACCCAAAAAAGCTTATATTTAAATGTTCACCTCCACTGAAACATTTAGCTGTTTTAAAAGCTTTTAATTATGCTTTAATATAATAATTAGATTTTTTTTTTGAGATGTAATCTTCCATTTTGTCGGAACAAAATTAAACGAGCGTACCGCTACGCACTTGAAAGTATATGTGATCTTTCACATTATATTAAAGTGAAGATTGGTTATTCTAGACGTGTTAGAGGATTGTGGGTCACTGGAGTCCAGAAATCTCAGATCTGGACCGTGGTCACATCACAGTGTCTGTGTGAGTGGGTCTTTGGGTTCTGTCTCGTCATGGTATATGAATGAGGAAGATTTATAAAAAAAAAAAAAAAAAAAGAGATAGAGATCACAGTGAAGTGACGTCCAAGACCTGAAAGAATTATCAAAGCATCCTCTGCCATCAGTATCCTCGGCAGACGCTCGCAATCACACGACAATTATCTTGTCTGTGGTCGCTTTGCTTCCTCACGTCTTCAGGCAAGTGGTTCTATTTGCTTTGAGAGGTGAATTCCTGCTGAAAAACATGAACAGGCAGCATTTCACATGTTTATAGAGGCTATTTAAACAGTTATAATTATATGGAACAAATCCCAGACCTGTCGGGCTTTTAGCAGTTCGGCAGGTTCATGTAAACCACTTAGTGTTTTTAATGCTACTGCTTCTTCTTCTTCTTCTTCTTCTTCTTCTTCTTCTTCTTCTTCTTCTGCAGGAAATATCTTTCCCAGACACCAGCGGCCGTTTCTTTGTACTTTGTCATGTCATCACATCAACCGATCTTTTATTAAAGAAAATAAAAAGTGGCTTGTTTTTCTTTTCAGTTTCAAAGTTTCAAGGCTCCTTTAAATATGCAAATCTTAAACACAAACAATGTCGCCTTTTGGAGAAGAATTCGAGTCTTTTCAAATGCTGATAAATGACAAAAGGAACTAAATCAGGAGTGATGAGGGAGTGTGTGATCTGTCATGGGTGACATAAAGTGCAGGGTTGAAGGACACGGTTTGAAATATTCCCTTTATCCCTGCCACTTTGTTTTATTTTCTGCCAAGGCTGTTTGATTATGTTCCACTGAAATCCGACAAAACCCTCACGTTCTGAAATAGCATCACCACTGATGAAGTATTTTCTACATTTTTTGCATTTTTATTTCTCCTTTTTTTAATGAAGTACATTATACGCGACATACTGTCACCTGCAGACAGGGTTTGTAATGTTCCGAGCACATTTACCGTATGGTTTTCCACTGTTTACAGAGCCGCCCCTGACTCTGGCAAGGCTAATTATATAGTATGTCATAGTTAGAATAAGAAAAAGAAAACGCTGAAGGCCCCCACTGACTCGCCTCATCAAGGCCTTACTGGCAGGCTATAGGGCTAATGGTTCCACAGGCTAATTATACCTCATACGCTCCTGCTTCACAGATTGAATATCATATGTGGGCAACACTGTGTCATGCATGTCAGTGCATTTGGTTGGCATTTCACGGTGAATGAAAATAACTTAAAAGATATTTATCCATATTGACTTCAGTCATTTTTTCCCCTTTTGACTAATTATACATATTATGGTAAATTATCCTATCATAAAATCTGTTTCCTGTACATGTGTATATATATATATATATATATATATATATATATATATATATATATATATATATATATATATATATATATACATATATATATATATATATATATACACATATATATATATATATATATATATAAACATATATATATATATATATATATATATAAACATATTCTACTATACGTTGTTCATTCTGACATTGAATTTGTTGCATTATTAATCTGCATGGTTGAGCCTTTGAAGGGCACACAAAGAAAGCTGCATTTTTGAATAGTGCCCCCAGTGGACAAAGAAATGACGGACATGTGCTAGTTTTGCACACCTGACTTGAGTGCAACTATAATTAGGCTTTTGTGACAGAGCCTAATAAAAGCACAGTACATGTTGGTGTATGTTAAAGCTGTAGTCAGTGTAATGTAACAAAGTACAAATACTTTGTTACTGTACTGTACTGTACTGGAACTGTACTTTTCACATATCTGTACTTTACTTTGTTATTTATATTTCTGACAACATTTACTTTTACTCTTTTGCTTTTATTGTTAAGAAGACACAATAAATGTCATATTCAAAATTGTAATTGCTCACTTAGTTTAAATACTTTTACTTCTAATACTTAAGTATATTTTATATCAGAAAATTACTTTTGATACTAAAGTACAGTACATGTCAGGTACTTTAAAAAAAAAAAAAAAAATTTAATTTCTTTGTCTAGATTACTGGCAGTGCTCATAAAATGTTTAAAACTACATATTTGCCCCCCTTTATTAAACAATAAAACTCTTCTTTACAATTAAATCTTTTCTTGAACAAATGTTTATTAAAGAAAATAATGTTTCTTTGTTTGGGACAGTGTATTAATGTCTGAGAATGACGGATGGCTCAGTGTTCTAGGACATAGAGATATATTGTGAATAATATCACTTATTGTCGTTGTTCCTCTTTATAAATGTTCATTAGCTGTTGCTCCTTCCGTGAAGATCAAGAAGCCACAGTAGTTTAAAATCTTTTGTGTTTTCTGATGATGTATTAAGCATTGGTGTCATCTACATGATACAGCACAAATTCAATTGTTTCCAACATTATCTGAAGTCTGCTCATGTCTCAGCTCTCTCAGGTTTGTTGTCTGCTGAGAACACATCATCGCTGTCCAACAACAACATCACTGTTGATGCAAAACCATCATCTCTGCTGGAAAATATTGGCAGAGCTGTTAGCGACATTGACACGTCGGCTGCTTACTTGTTTCCATTGTCAGTCCTGTGGATTCTCATTGATTTGACTTTAAATGGAGAGACGGGGCCTGAAGTGAATTCCACTGAGCGGACATAAATAATACCGACTGAGATAAATACATAAATGCAGCTTCCATTTGAAATAAACGTTGCATTGAAAATAATTAATTCAATTAAAGGAACTTTAGAGGATGCAGCAACGCGAATAAGACTGTCTGCGGGTGGAATTAAGACAAAATCCTTCTCAGGCAAGCAAAACGCCCACTTTCTTCTTCTTACTTCAGGAGACTAATGTTACTAGTTTTTTTTTTTTTTTTTTTTACAAAATTACATCCATCAGTTTTGCTGTTTTCTTTTATATCACTCTTTACAGCCTGTGCTGATATTTTAAGTACAACCCTGTCTGTATGTGAGTATTTGAGTGAATGACGTGTGTGTGAGAGTCTCGGTGGATCCTTCGAGCTGATTGGTCGTGCACGGGAGGTTCCAGCACTTCCGCACTTGCTTGCACTTGCCAATATTAGCAACAGAGGCTTGTTAGAATTAGTGATAGACACTCACACCAGGCACATGTTTATGTTGCTCAAGAATTTTGACACCTAACCTTCTGATCTGGAGTCAGACGCTGGGTGAATGTGATGACGTCTGACATCTCTGATTGCCTGTCATGCACCATCAGTTGTGTTAGTTAGTTTTAGTTCAGTGTCACTTCCTGTTTTAATTTGGTAGGGGGTTTTCTCTACTTCCTGTGAGCACCTTGCCTGATTCCCTGATTGTTTTCACCTGGTGCTCCTTACCCTCACCACCTACATATACTCCCTTCTCCCACTTTCTGTTGCCAGAGCGTCTTACGTGTGTTGTCAGCGCCCGTGCCACTTCAAGTTTGAACCAAGTCAGAGATCTTTGTTGTGTTAGTTTAGCTTATGTTCTTGTTTGTTTTCTCAGTCATTTTATGTCAAGTTTAGCTTAGAGTTTAGCGTTTTCTGAGTTGTTGCAGCTCCCTTTGTTTTCTTGCAAAAAGGAAGGGAATAAAACCCGTTAAAACCATTTTCCTGTGTCTGTCCTCATGCATTTGGGTCCAAGCCTTGTGAGAGTTTGTAACATTGCTTTGTTTAGTTGTGTTTCTTGGGAGATGGGAAGAAAGAGTCTCCTTATTTCTGCTGCGATCACAAAGTGATAACAAAGGAACACAAGATGTTTTGATTTTCTTTCTCCAATACATTGATTTGGACAATAGTACTGGACTGATATGAGTAATAAGTGTCATATCAGCTCGTCCCTATTTAGCACATATTCATTATTAACACTCCAGTAGAACCATGTTGGCCATGCCTCCTGTTTCTTATGTTATATGTGTTCAGTCATGTAAATGACATCAAAGAGTCATTAATTTTCTGTTGAATTTATTTTACAGGTTATTAAAATACTAATGGCAGGGGTGTCAAACTCCACTGGCCTTTGGGGCCATCTAGTCTGATCAAGAGGTCAAGAGGGGGCCGGAATAGAGAAAAGACAAATGTAGGAAAAAAAAACAGCAGGTGGGCAATATAAGATATTCATGATATTTGACATCATTTCAAAGTAAAAGTACTTTTTTTAATATGGAATGATGTATACTTCACAATAAAACATATTTACGATGCACAAAAACAGAAATAAATCGGACATTTATTGAGTAATGACGTGGATAACTGTAATTAAACAACCTAAATATATGTGGAATACATTCAATAATGCTGCAAATGTCTTATTGTTACTATTATAATTACACTGCCAAACATATTTAGTATTATATTCTATCACTTTGCTGAAGTAGAGGAGGTTGTGGGCCATGTTTTCATTATAAAAATGATTATAAGTGTTTGGGGGGGGGGGGGGCACATGTGACCAGTGTGACACCCCTGACCTAAGGCTTGCGCTCTATCTCTGCTGCACCAATCCATCCACCCACCCGTCCTCTACATCATTTTAAGTTTCGTTACAGTGTAAGAAAATCAGATGAGGTAATAAGAGAAGAGGAGACAAAAACTAAGAAGAACAAAGATATGAAACCAAAGAAGGGACGTGGATATTTCCGGCTGAGTTTCGTGAAACATACTCCAGTATGGACAGAATGAAATAGATAAAAAGGAATAAAGGGTGTTTTTGTCTGACACACAGCGAGGAACTTAAAAGAGTGAGCAGGTTTCATCTGCAGGCAGGAGGTCAATGCACTGAGACACTGGAGCTGTGTTGGGCCCGCCAATGGAGCTCCTCGGGGAGACCCACACATAAACACACCTACTCCGTCTCTCACGTTAACCAAGGCTGACTCTCAGTCACCTAATCCTCTGATGGGCCCAAGAGCAAGGCAGCCATTGTGTCCCTGAAAGAGAGAGGTGATCCAATCTGGACACCAGAGAGCATTTACACTCATAAATCACAGACTGCTACACGATACATGTTTGTCTTCTGAGTGAATGAAATCAGATTCACAGATAAAGACGCTTATAAAAGCGTTCTTAAAGGTCCAATAGGGAACTTTCAGCCTTACACGATGAGTACAGTCCTTAGTCAGTCATTCAGTGCTTTGCATGTGAAAAGCGGTGTTTTTTTTCTAAACTTCAATGGACTTATTATAACTTTTTCAAATATGTAATACTTCTTTCCATCTACCAAGGCTAAATGATGCATATTGGACATTTTTTAAGCACTAAATCCAGCTCAAAGAACTCCAAATGAACCAGTTATCTCAATTCTCTCAGTATTATGATGTGGTGAAAAGGTCCTAATATAGTGGAGAGGAACATTCTGTCACAGCCGCGCTGCTCACGTCGCGTTTAATACATTTTTCTGGTTTCAGTCCTGATGGTTTGGAGGAAGTTTAACATTCAGTTTGTGTCTTCAATGCGCAGAGGAGGCTCGGTGACAGTTTCCATGCTCGTCATATTCAAATCTCTTCCAACGTTTTAGTGATAAAACGTGGCAGTTTGACTCTTTGACTGACAGAGGAGATGATCTGAGTAACTGCTGGAGAGCTTGCTGTATATTTAACTACTTTTAGATTCGTGTTTCTCTGATGCTGGAGCCTAGTTTTGGGTTATTCCTAATGTAAAGGCTTAATAAATACGTACCGTAGCAGACGTAACCAACAAGTCTCAGAAAGATATTGGGCAATTGTTCAATGTGTGTCAACCTGGAATCAATAGGAATGCAACTGTGGTGAAGTCATGCAAATTCAACCGTACATATTTGACCATTTATTTTATGACATTTTTGAGAAAGCAGAGTTTCCCTTGAGCAATTGCCTCTGATTACAACCCTCACCATATGGCCAAGAGCTTTGGGCAACCACCAAAAGAATGAGATCACAGATACAAGCAGTCAAACTAAGCTTTTCCCAAAGGTGTCTGGGTTCCGCCTTGGACATGGGGGCGAGGAGCTTTAGACATTTGCACAAAGCTCAACATTGAGCTAGTGTTTCTTCAGGTGGAAAGAAACCAACTGAGGTGATTCAGGCATCTGATGATAAAGCCTCCTGGGCATCTTCAGGAGAATTTGTGGACACGACTTACCAGGAACACACCTCAGGGTAGATTCAAAATTTGCTGACGCAAATACAGAACCCATTTATCCTTTCCATGCCTCAGGATCCCTTAGCAGTGGTGGAAAGAGTTGCTGTGGAGAGGGATGAAAGAAAAGAAAACTTGCTTAAAGGTGACATCGAATGCTTGTATCGCACATATGTTAGTTATGGAGGTCTACTTACATATATTAACTTGTTTTCATGGTTAAAAACCTCCCAGTCGCTGCAAACAAGCCGATCAAAATATCTCCTCACTGACGCTCTCGTCAGCCGCGCTGTTTCAGACCAAAACCACACCCCCAGAATGTGGACTGTGTTGTGATTGGCCAGGCAACGAGAGCTTTCCCACTGTCCTGTGATTGGCCAGGTACCTGGAAGTGACGTAATTGGTAGGCCAGCTCTCAGATACACAGCTCCCCCTCTGGCACGGTGGATGCTCTGCATCTCAGCAGCTACAACGAGAGTAGTTCTTGTAGTTCATGACATGAGCTGTCATGTCAATTCTTTACATATGGCTTATTTCTACCGGCTCTACTCGGCACGGTTAAGGTTGCATCTCCACTACAAGAAAAAGTACCTAATCACAGCACTCTGGCCAGTACCTACTCAGCAGGCTTTTGGTACCAGGTACTATGCTAGTGGAAACACTACTTAAACCGTGGCGTGGCGTTGCGAGGCGAGTAGAGCTGCTGGAAATACCCCAATAGAGGTCCAGCTCATGCAGCGTCCTCACAGACACATGACACCTGTTGTCCTCCCACACAGGTGTTTTCTAATTGGATGTTTCCTCTGCACACTGTGGGCGTGAACAAACACAGTTTGACTGACAGCTCCAGTCGGCCTGGTAATTTAGTAGCACCCATTTGGGCGGGTTGACTTGTTGACCTGTCATCACTGGACTTAGGTGTCATCATTTTCCCACTGGGTTTTCATACCGTTTCAAACTTAAGCCAAACACCCATGTGGGAAGGAAGAGGCGTTAAATCATTTTTCTGACTTCCTGTCTCTTTAAACTAGTAAACAGTCTCGAGCCAACACATAAGAATAGAGGCAGACTGATTATCCAGTCAATGGTTATTTGTTTTTGCCTCAGAAACTTTCATGTGTTCAATATTTACGCTATTCATTGTTTTTATTGAAGACACACAACCATGTAGACATAAAATGCAGATTGGAGACACATAACACATGTGTTGTTCAATAGAAGCAATTTTGAGATTAGGAAATTGGTCAAATATAATTATCGGCCAGAAAAAAATCTGCATTACAACCATATGCTGCACCTCGGGTACGTTTACGATGACAAATCATAGTCCGACATTGGAAATGAGCCCAAGAAAGATTAAAAGCCATTTCTAAGCATTAATGTTTGCATATAAATTGCACTTGTTTTGTGAGTATCAGGGTCTTAACTTTGAGCAACAGTGCTATGAGTGCTGTGGACTTTTTTTGTTTTCTTCTTCCTGTGACTTCCTGTTTTGTCACAACTTGCACACAAGTAACTTAGTGGTGAAAAAACAAACACTGGTAATGGGAATGGTGTTAATTCCCTCTTTTTTTAGCAGCTTCACTTAAGTTTCCTCGGTTTTCCCAGAACCAAAACCTTCCTGTTTTCCCTTTTGTTTGTTTTGCATCTTTTAAATGCCGTTTTCATGTCCTGTCGTTATTTTTCTTTGACGTGTTTTTGATTGTTTGACGCCTCTGTAGAGGCACGTCAAACTGCTTTGGTGTTGTAATGTCTTTTAGATGTCATTTTAATGTCATTCTAATGTATTATTCATGATGTCTTATTGTTGATGTATGATCATGCCTTTGGAAAGCATGTGTTTGCTCGGTGCTATAAATAAAACGTCAGGATCTGTGTGCATGTGTGCTTTGATTTCATTTCAGAAACCTGAAACCGTTTAGTATGAATTTGTCTGTCACTAATGTTACATGTCAGTGCCATAACGCCATGAATCTCAATTGTATCCCCAGCAGCCCGGCAGCACAGAGAAGCTGTTGTTGTGGTGGTGGTGGTAGATTCAGAGATCAGAGCCCTGTCATGTTTAATTCAGGCTTGACTGTAAAATAATTTAACAACATTTCCCCTGTGGAGAGGTCGAGCTTTCTGTCAGTGAGCTTTGAACAGTCGAGCTAAACACGGAGACCTCTTTGTATGTTCAGAGCTGTGGGGTAGAGCGAGCGCTGCGCACACACACACACACACACACACACGCGCGGCTCTGTGGGAGTAAATTTGATGCAAGCTTAATTAATGATTTGATAACTGTTGAGGCGTTAAACGATGCTCGGGGAAAGGCAAGAATCCCAGATGAGGAGTGAAAGCAGAACTGAACTGGCTGCTAATATGATGTGAAGGGTTTCTCCCCACCTGCTGCAAACACATGTTCCCTCTCGCTGCTGCAGCACACTCACATTCTCCTCATTTCAATTCCAACTCCAGTCAACTCCAGTTCTTTTTTTTCTTGTGCAGCCATTTAACACAGTCTCGGTGCTGTAGGGCCTTTAGTACGCGGCCTCTAAAACACTGGAGGAATTACACAGCTGCAAAACAAGTACAACACCTTCGCTCCATCAGGACATTTACCATTACACAATTTGGTTCCTGAAGCTGCAGCGATGTCAGTCGGTTTATATGTTAATGCAACACATGAACTAACGTCTTCATTTAGTCATTGAGGAATGGGGAAAAGGTTGGGTTTTGCACAGAACAAACAGAGCATTTCATTTTAGCAGTGAAGTGATGAGTTTGAAGCATGTTCATCTGTGCATGATCGTCTGGTGGGAGGCGCTGAGGAGGGGAGCAGCAGTCTCAGCAGTCTCCTTGATCCACCTCAATTAGAAGCTCAACTGGTGGGACACGTAGGCATTCCCAGGACTCACTGGAGAGAGTGAGTCCTGGGTCGACCACCGGGGCCTCCTTCTGGTTGGGCATGCCCAAACCACCTCCCCAGGGAGGCATCCAGGAGGCTTCCTGCCGAAATCCTCAAACCAGCTCAACTCTCAGCCTCTCCAGAATGTCCAAACTCCTTACCCTATCTTTTAGGGTGAGCTCAGACACTCATTTTTGTTGCGTTAGCATCAGGAATGGAACTACCAACCCTTCCCTTGGGGTAGCAGAGTAATGGCTCTTACTGGACGTTGATGAAACTGAGCAATCAACTGTTTTCCTGAAGTCTCTCAAATTTGAAGCAACACAACGCAGAATTGTGACCTTCAAATAACGTCTCCAAGAAGGTTGCACAGTTCACTGGTATCTGACTGGTCAACAAAACGTCACAACAGTTGCAGCAGATGATACCGTTTCCCGGCTGTAGGGGGTGCCGAGAACAAAGCCTGCATTGTGTTAATTTAACGCCATTAAAACCTACTTTCTGTGAAACTGACCTGATTAAAAACAACGTCAAACCCTCAAAGCAGAAGAATGAAACAGGAACACACTTAGTTTTTCTCCTTTTCTCAATAAAAGCTTCTTCTCCGTCACATTTGATGGGTTTGTCATAAAAGTCAACCGATCCTTGAGTTATTGTCTTTCTCATCAGTTCGGCTCAGGTCTCTGATACGGTGCTTTCACTGCAGTCTCCTTGTGTGACTTTTATTAAGTTTATCAGTTTGGGCATAATACAACTCTGCTGTTATCGTTAGGCTCTATATTGCTTTTGGCTGCAGTGTTGTGTTTCTCTGGCTTTTATCTTTTTGTTGGTCTCTCATCTGCTTGTCTTGTAGCAGTTGATCGTTTTCCACCTCCCTTGGTGGAAATAATAATAATCTTTATTGTGCACAAAAGTGGCTAAAAAGACGATACACACAAAATCAATTACAGATACGTCAATAGTAACGAGCCTGTCTCAAATTCAAGAAAAGTTTGCATTTGTTGTAAAAGACTTATAAATGTTAATGGTTGTTCCTGCAGCTCTGTAGCTTCTGCCCGAGGGCAGTTTAATGAATTCGAGCAGAATCAGACACAGTTCTGTTTAACCTGCTTTTCATAAATTGCTTCTGCTCTTTCTCTGTAATTTCACTGGCCGTGTTGGGATTCCTCGACTTATATAAACACTTTCTAAAAATGTCCTCACTTACCTCATATGAATTCAGCTTTGGGGTTCAGAGGCTGTTCAGAGGCTGCACAGCTTTTGTGAAACTATATTCAGTATTGGCTGCATGAAACTTAAAGTGCAATCAATGAAAGTTCCTAAATATTAAAGTTCTAGTTCAACTGGATGATCATGACTCACAACAGAGGGAAAGTTTTTAGTCTGATTAATATCATGGAAATTTGCTGACTGTCTAATTGTGTCTCCTGCTCATACAAGGCCGACCAAAACCGCATCATCAGCATACTTATACAAATGACAGTTTGAGTTCTTCATTTGCAATTCATGAGTGTAGCGAGCCCTGAGGCGCTCCAGTGTTAAGAACAAGTGTGTCACAAGTAACGCCGCCAAATTTGACTTTTTTGTAGTCGAAATTCTGTGAGGCTTAAGCGTTTTGTTTTGTTTCTTAATTGACAGTAGTTCTCCACCTCTGCCTTTCTCATCTGAAGTGTTTAGAAGAGAAAACGTCGTCAAATTGTGAGTTGATTGGCGAGTTGAACATTTCTTCAATGGAACATCCTGTTTTCATCCCGGTTCCTTGTCCATCATAATAATAAAAGAGTCTCCTCCATGCATCCTTATAGCTTCACGGAACAGAACTGACCCTCTACCCTTTCCTTTCAAGGATTTCATCTTGTACTTCATTAAAATTTCTCTCAGTTCTTTCCTCTGAAGCTTAACTAGTTCAAGAACCCCAATAATAAAAGCAGCCAATCCCTCCTTAATGCGTCTCTGGAGACGACTCAACCTTATTATTAGAAAATATCCTTACGGTCTTCGTCACAGGAACATTTGCCTCACGGAACTTCATCTACTCGGTTATAGTAACTATGAAGCATACCTTGTACTTGCACTGTATTTATCTGGCACTGGAACTCGCATGTTTGAATTCATCAGTGACTCATCTGTGTTGAACCTTCGTTCAGACTCTTTGTTTGTCGTTTTTATAAAAGCCAGCTACAGCTCCTCTTTCTGCTCCGCGAGCTGTAGGCAAAGTCAGCCAATAAAGAAACATAATGAACACTGCTGAAGGGAGACATTAAAATTTTAACTGAGCCAGGTGCTCTGCTGAGAGAGAGAGAGAGAGAGAGGGAGAGGCAAATGTGCCGCAAGTGTTGAAGAAATTAGCCGGAAAAACGGGAAGAAAAGGTGTAAATGAATGAATAATCAAACGGCGCCGAGGCAAGAGTTATTCCAACTCATTTGAACTGAATATAGATTTCTCTTCATCAGCACCTGAGGTTTAGCTGTGGTGTTGTTACTGCGTAAGTGATTAAAACGCAGAGAGGAGGAAGAAAAAAAACGAGACTGTGACTGCTGTCGTTAGAGAAAGCAGCAGTCTGCCTTCTGAGCAAACATTTTATTTTAATGTTCAGAGTTGAGAGTTTTACAAATGCTCCTCTTGGTTTAACACGTTCTGTTTCAGTTTCAGAATCACGCAGCCGTGGACTCAACCGGCGGAGAATTAAAGTGCTTTTATTTGAGAGCAGAAAGTTGTGTTCGCTGCCTCGCCGTCTCGCTGTGATGATGACCTTATTTTCTCACCAACTCAGCCTTTTGATCAAAATAATGTTATTAATCAGCACCCGGAGGAGAAGAGCCACTAATGACCTTAATAATGAGGAGTGGAGTCAACACGCTGCTTCTTCTCTTCTCACTGCTCTTTTGTCCTTTCTCCCTCCCTCCCTCCCTCGCTCTCATTTTTTGTTTCAGTCTTCCTTGACCATTTTTAACCTCCCTTAGCTCTTCTCTCCCAATTTATTTTGAAAAGCACCGTTGATTAAACAGCATAATTGCAACCTGGGTGACCTGACAGTTTTCATTTGTTGGATTTTTTGCCAGTTACCAACTTACAGTTTCATCGTTCCTGCAGAGAGAGTTTGTCTTTCTTCACTGACGACACTTCACATGAGGGTGTAGTCGCACTGTGGGAATACTAAAAATTAGAATTATGGTGATATCATCTTAGTTCTGTTGTGAAGAAGTGACACTGATGGTAGGCCCTTGTAATTTTTATTACTAGATAAATAACTTGACATTACAGTACAACATGGTAACAGTGCAGTAACAGTAACCCTCAAAATGTCCATCATAACATCATAACTATAAAAGGGCCAGAAAATGTCCTCTGAGTAAGTGTTTTTGCCCAGTTTTCCAGAATAACCTTCAATATCTGGCAGTTACTTACAATTTACTGCATGTTAAAGCTGTGTGTTAACAATTTAAAATGCAGAAAAAAAACACTCTCGTTGGCTATGAACACCAGGTTTTATGTGTTTAAAATTAGAAATTTGAACAGTATAAAGCATGTTTAAAATAACATTTGCTTGAGTTTTTGTCTCAATATGTACAGACTGATTTCCTGCAACAGCTTGTGCAAACGTGTCGCCTTCGCTGTGCTCGGTGTTTTAACAAATTCTATAATTTGAATTGAATTGAATTGAATTGAATGACTTTATTCCTCCCCCAGGGGGGAAACACACATTCACAACAGCTCAGTTAAGAAAGGTGAGAATAGAATAAAGGTAAAAATAAGAATAAAAATATAGAATAAAAATAAAAATAAGATAAAATAAAAATACAATACAATACAATACAATAGTAAGACAAAAATTACCAAAAGATAAAAAGTAAAAAAGATAAAATTACACTCTAATATAGAGTATTATCAGGGAAAGTGAGTGGACATTTAAGAGGAGTTAAATATCCGAACAGCAGTGGGGATGAAGGACTTTCGGTAGCGCTCTGTCCTACACTGAGGGTGCCGGAGCCTGCCGCTGAAGGAGCTGCCAAGCCCCTCCACAGTCAGGTGCAGTGGGTGGAGTGTGTTCTCCATGATGGAGGACAGTCTGGATAACGTCCTCCTCTGTCCCACCTCCTCCACCGATTCCAGCGAGCAGCCCAGGACAGAGCCGGCCCTCCTGACCAGCCTGTTCAGTTTCTTCCTGTCCCGGTCCGTGCTGCCCGCTCCCCAGCAAACCACAGCATAGTGGATGGCAGAGGCCACCACAGAGTCAAAGAAAGTGCGGAGTAGAGGTCTGCACACTCCAAAGGACCTCAGTCTCCTCAGGAGGTGGAGGCGACTTTGACCCTTTTTGTAGAGGGCGTCGATGTGAGTGGTCCAGTTCAGTTTGTTATTGAGGTGAACACCCAGGTACTTAAAGTTATCCACCAGCTCGATGTCCGAGCCCTGGATGCTCACCGGTGGGTGTGGTGGGGTCTTTCTCCGGAAGTCGATCACCATCTCCCTCGTCTTTCCGGTGTTCAAGCACAAGAAGTTGCTCTCACACCAGTCCACGAAGTTTTTGATGACCGACCTGTACTCCAGCTCGTCCCCCTCAGACACGCAGCCAACAATGGCTGAGTCATCGGAGAACTTCTGGAGGTGACAGCTGCTGGAGTTGTAGGTGTAGTCTGAGGTGTAGAGGGAGAAGAGGAACGGTGAGAGCACCGTCCCCTGGGGAGCCCCGGTGCTGCAGATGGCCACCTCAGACCTGCAGTCCTGCAGCCTCACATACTGCGGCCTGTTGGTGAGGTAGTCGGTGGTCCATGCAGCCAGCTGTGTCCCCACTCCTACGTCCTCCATCTTCCTCCGCAGCAGCGCCGGTTGGATGGTGTTGAAAGCGCTGGAGAAGTCAAAGAACATGACTCTCACAGCGCTCCCGGCGACCTCCAGGTGAGTCAGTGCCCGGTGCTGCAGGTAGATGACGGCGTCATCCACCCCGATCTTCGGCCTGTAGGCGAACTGCAGCGGGTCCATCACGGGGCTCACCACCATGCGCAGATGTCTGAGGACCAGCCTCTCCATGGTCTTCATCAGATGAGAGGTCAGGGCGACGGGTCTGAAGTGGCTCGGCTCCTTTGCGTGCGCTGTCTTAGGAACTGGAACCACACAGGAGGTCTTCCACAGGACCGGGACCTTCTCCAGTCTGAGGCTCAGGTTGAAGATGTGCGCGACCACCTCACAGAGTTGGTCAGCACAGTCCCTGAGCAGTCTGGGGCTGATCCCATCTGGTCCCACAGCTTTCCTGATCTTCAGTCGCCTCAGTTCTCTCCTCACCTGCTCAGTTGTCACAGAGAGGGGGGGGGGGATTGAGGGGGGGTGGGCAGCTGGGGCTGTGGGGGGTGGGGTGTTGGAGTGAGGTGTTTAGGAGGTGAGGACGGTTGGAGGATGGTGGCTGTAGCCGCTGGAGAGCAGGCGTGTGAGGAGTGGGAGGTAGAGGTGGAGAGGGGAGGGGGGCCCTGGTCGAATCGGTTGAAGTATTGATTCAGTTCAGTGGCCCATCGCTGGTCCCCCCCTGCTGTGACTCTGGCTCCACTCTGTCCATGACCTGTGATGTTCTTCAGGCCTCTCCACACATCCCTCGCTTTGCTCTGTCCCATCTGCTCCTCCAGTTTCCTCTTGTAGACGTCCTTGGCCTTCCTGATCGCCTGCTTGAGCTCCCGCTGGACTTTTTTCAGCTCCTCTCTGCTCCCTGAAGCAAACACCCTCTTCTTCTTGTTCAGCAGAACTTGAAGTTGAGGGGTCACCCATGGCTTGGTGTTGGCAAAGCACCGCACCCTGCGGGTTGGTGCGACGTTCTCCTCACAGAATTTTATATAATGTGTGAAACAGTCATTGAAGCCGTCGATGTTATCTCCATCAGAGAAAGTCTCCCAGATTGTTGTCTCGAAACAGTCTCTCAACCTCTCCTTGGCTTCTTCATTCCACATTATTACAGTTCTTTTCTGTGCGGGCTGCCTCCTCACCACGGGTGTGTATTCAGGTCGCAGACGTATCAGGTTGTGATCAGAGCGGCCGAGTGGGGGGAGGGGGGCGGAGGTGTACGCACCCTTTATATTTGCATATAAAAGGTCCAGCGTCTTGTTCTCCCGGGTGTGGCACTTCACGTACTGTGTGAACGTGGGGAAAAAGGGGGAAAGCGAGGCATGGTTGAAATCACCATTTATGAGCAGGAGAGAGTTTGGGTGTTCAGTTTGCAGTGCTGACACTGAGCTGTGCAGCCTCTCACATGCTGCGGCTGCATCGGCTGAGGGAGGGATGTAGACTGTATACACAATCACATGTGAGAACTCCCTCGGGATGTAATACGGGCGGATGCCCACCGCAACAAACTCAATGTCCTTTGTGCAAACTTGTTCTTTGATGGAGACGTGCGCGGGGTCGCACCATCTCTCGTTAACGAACACCGCCACTCCTCCGCCTCTCCTCTTCCCAGCCACATTCCGGTCCGCACGTACCGTCTTAAACCCCTCCAGGGAAACGACCGAGTCCGGTGTCATCTCCGTCAGCCAGGTCTCCGTGAAGCACAGCAGGCTGCTCTCCCTGAAGTCCCTCTGGTGCCGGGTCAGCGCCGCGAGCTCGTCCGTTTTGTTCACGAGGGAGCGGACATTTCCCATGATGATAGATGGGATAAAAGGACGGAACCTACGTTTCCTCTCCTGTTTCCTCCGACCCGCTCTGCAGCCCCGTCTCTTCCTCTTTAAAACCGTTGGAATCGTCCATTCCGCGCTGAGAGAGAGAGCGGTGTTGCGCAACACCAACAGCTGATCCCTGGTGTAAACCACGGATCCGCTGAGCGCGTCTGCCGACGGAGTTCCCAAAAGTGCCGAGAAGAGCATTAAACAAAATGCAAAAGTAATGAAAGTGGTCTCATTGTGCGCGTGGTGGCAGCAGGATTTGACCATTTTAAAGAAAAAGCGTGAAACACGCCAGAAAAAAGGAGAAAAAACGAGAAAAAGTAAGAAAGAAGGGAGAGCCGTTGTAAGCAGCAGCTGCTCGTGCAGCGCCATCTTGAAAACTAATAAGGACAAGCTTTTAGCCACTGAGATAATTCACTCATGAGGAAAATGTTTACTGGCATTTTAAATCAAATGACGCGAAGAACAATCAGGCATGTATTTTATTGGAATTACGTGCTGTATACGTATGTATGTATGTATGTATGTATAAAGATAAATTATTATTTATTATTGTTATTATCATTATTATTATTATTATTATTATTATTACTATTGTTATTACTATTAATAATAATAATAATAATAATAATAATAATTATTATTATTATTATTGTTGTTGTTGTTGTTGTTGTTGTTATCATTATTATTATTATTATTATTATTATTATTATTAATAATAATAATAATAATAATAATAATAATAATAATAATTATTATTATTATTGTTGTTGTTATTATTAATTATTAATTATTATTATGTTTATGTACATATAAACATACAAATGTACTTATTATGTACATATAGTGTATACATCTAACATTTATCTCTCACACTACATTTAGATTTCTTCTTTCAAACATTTATTTATTGTTTGTTTGTTATATATATATGTGTATATATATATACATAGACATAAACACACATACTGTATATCTGTGGAAATATTAGAAAAAATAAAGCCAATAGTTACATCTATTCAATATTGTGGGGGTGACGGTAGCTCAGTGGTAGAGCAAGTCGTCTTTTAACTGAAAGGTTGTAGTTCGATTCCCAGTTCCACTTGACGAAGACACTTAACCCAGGTTGCTCGTGACGGCTGTGCCGCTGTGCAGCGAGTGAAGCGCTGATGGACAGTGACAGCCTTGTATGAACAGTGTGAGTGAGTGAATGGGTGCGAATGACAAAACTGTGGTGTAAAGCAGCTTGGAGCGGTCGTTAAGACAAGAAAAATCAGATTCAAACCATTTACCGTCGTACCAGCGTCTGTGCACACAAATATTTGCTTGATGTCACGCCGTCACTCACAATCAAAGTGTCACAGGATGAAACTTTTTATTGACTGAGGGAAAACAAAGCATCACTCACTCCTCGAGCAACGCGAGGACAAAGAGCTCGTTATCACAAATAGCATCTGTTACGCAGATGAATCATAAATTATTTATTTATCTGCTGTCGTTATAAAGAGGGGACAAATTGCTGGTGATTGTCACGTTAAATCGCACTCGACAGTCCATCATGTGAATCCTCCTGCTGGAGTCTTTTTGCCCCTGTGTGTGTGTGTGTGTGTGTGTGTGAGAGAGCATCTGTTTGGAGCTGCCCGCGTTCCTTTAGCCAAGTGTTTCTCTGTGTTTGGCACCGAGGGCCCTTTGCTCCAGCTCATAAACCAAAGTCAACGCTAACTTTTCATCACAGCAAAACATTTGTGACTCTTTTTTTGTAACCTGATATTATTCTGGACGGATAAATCGGCCATTTTTCTAGAAGGTGTTTGCATTGAACCACTCTTCACCAAAAAGGGAGAAAATAGGAAGCACTTGGTGCAATTATCCCAGGATTAGATCACACACATGTACATGAACCCAATTTCACTTTCACTCCGTTACTGCAAACTTATCTCAAGTAAAACATGTCTCATTCAAATGTTTTTTGGCATATTTTCTGTGTTGTTGTTTTAATATCACAGATTATTGTCCATATATTAGTTATGAAATAATGACTGTCCCCTGCAGTGAGCAGTAACACACCTCAGGTTTCCTACAGGCAGGATGTGCTACCTTTGTCCCTCTGTTCTCCATGCAGAATAAAAAAAGAGAACAGAAACTAAAGGGTTTCGGCTGCTTCCCTTCATTCATCTTGTCTGCTCAGACTGTGAAACTGAAGCCAAGGACGTGTCTCCACCTCAGGCTCAGGCTCTAAGACCTGAACAAGTCCATCTCCCACCGGATTGAAGCACCTCCTGTTGTTGTTGTAGTTTTGCTGTGATGAACTGGCCCTGGATTTGTTCTGCGGTGAAACAAAGGTGGTTAAAATACAGGAGCATTTTCAGGTTTATTATCATTCAGCTGTAGATAACAACCCCCTCTGAGAGACGCTGACTTCCACTGATGTTTCCACGTGTTTATTTGAAGCCTCGCAGCTGCCCGTCTATTATTCTGAGTTTAAGTGGAACAGTTGCTTCATTTGCTGCTGAAAAGATGAAAATCACGAGACAAGTGAATGGATTTGTGTGCGTTTCAGGAGAAATGAGTGGGAAATGGAGTGAAGACCTTCCTTTTTGCTTAGGTATAAGCTGAATATACGACCTCTTATGTTATTTTTGACTTTAAGGTTCAATTGTCAAGTTGTTGTATTATACAGTTAAAAAAAAAGTCACAATTTAATCATTTCTGGTGAAAATTATACTTCCAGTCCAAAGACAATACTTTTTTTTTCTTTTTTTAATACTTAAAAAATGTCAAATAGCTAAGATAAAGTTTAAATGCATTCAACAAAAGCTCTGGTCTGGAATTTAAATTGTTCCACTAACTTTCCAGTGTTAAATTTGGCCGATTGCTGCGGTCAGTGGTGTTCTTCTCCTTTTTCTTCTTTTTATAATAATAATAATAATAATAATAGTTCACAGTTCTTTATCAAAAGTTCTCCACCCAACTGCCCTCTCCTCTCCTCAGTCACTGTTCAAAGTTCTCGTTTTTATCGAGAGTTTTATCCTCATCCTCGTTCTTTTATCCCTTTGGATTCTTCCTCCCTTTAAAGCTCCTCTCATCTCATTTTAGCAGAATAAAAAAGCACCAGTTGAGCAGAAGGAGTTCCTTTTATTCAACAGGTCTAGATCCTTCACTGTTGTTTACCGCCGACTGATGGTGTCGAGCTTTTGCGGTTCTGTCGGGTGCTCTCTCGCCCATGGTGGTCACATCTAATATGACATCAGGCTTAATAAAACAGTCGTAGACTGCAGCTGATGCGGCTCCTGTTGCAATCCCAACCAGAGCAATCAGCTTCTTTGTTTTCTTCCTCAACATTTGGGAAACAGATTCTTCAAACACTGTTTAAGTAAAAACCTCCTACAAAGTGGTTTTAAGTAGAAAGTAAATAAAAACCAGCTGCATCTCTGGTCTTCATGGAGGTTATTGCCTTCATAGAGTTTCAAACTGATACTGTTGTTTTTTCTTTGCCTGTGTGCGTATCTGTTAAGAATAAATTCAGTTGTCCTTTGATTACTTTAAATCAAAGGCGATTTTCTGCTAATTCCTTAAACATGGATGTTTTTTAAATGCTCGATAACTGAAAACAACCAGGCCAATAGATGTGGCAGACCGCCAATGTATAAATACAAATGTTTTAATTTCTTTCTTTCCCTCTAGGGGTCGACATTGTCTTTCTTCTGCATATTTGACTTTGCAGAGATCCAAGCTAGGGATCGGCACAGAGGACACACTGGGTGTGGCTGTAGTCAATTTAGAGCGTCCAATTAACAATAAGCAATGGGGGATTGGGTAAATAAATAGAATAGAATAGATGTTGAACAATTTTCATTTTATTTAGAACAGCCATTTTCAAGAACACGACATGACATACAAGGGAATGTCAAATTGTTTACAAGTTTGTCTCTGCAATGCTTTGTATAAGCATTAAAATAAACCCATATAATCTGTGCAAGCTACTTAACTTGACCCTAATTTTGCTTTCACGCAGCCATTTCTCAGGTATCAAACACATTTTATACTTTCTCACACTACAATGGCTTTACTGAATTATACAGACAAATTTAAATGAATCCCCATAAGGACATACTGTAATTTGTGAAAACAACTTCCTATCCAAAAACAATACTTAAGGTCTTCTTATCCTGCAGGAGTAGGAAAGAGTTCAATTTGAAAGAAACGCTTGGGTTCCAAAGTCGGTGGAGAAATTTGTTGAGAATTGCCGATCACGCTTTCTTTTCATTTTCTGACGATGTTTTGAGTTGAATTCTATTTTTTTCCCGTCCGGTAAAAAAACAGCTCCTCCGCTGGTCTCCACTGCTGATTGAAGGGTTTTGATGGGGTCCACCCTCTGCCATGGTTCTGGGATTTTGGTCTCATCCAACATGGCCATGTTCTTCTTTTTTCCCTTGAAATGGCAGCAGCCCCACGCCAAGGAATGGTAAGTGCCTTTGTCGAGTCAGTCAGTTCGTTATGTATCGTCTGGTGGTGATGGGGAGAAATCACGCCCCCCGCCCCCCTCAGCCAGACTTGAACAGCAGAATGGCCACCTGACCCAGGTAGAAGTAAATGAAATGCTGGGTTTCGTGACTCACGTAGCTGCCAAAGTTCCTCCCGACAATGCAGTGCCAAGTCGGGTTGTATTTCTTGTCAAACTCCTTTTTGATATATGCCGCAATGTCTTTCTCAATGTTGTACTTCTCCAAGGCCTGTGTGGCACACTCCACGGCGTCCTGCTGCATGTCCTCCGACATGTCTGCATTTTTAATCACTGCCTTTCTGTCAGACATGGTTGCCTCGTCTCCGGTTTGTGTTTTATCGTGTTTTATATAGTGAGTAGTGAAAGCAGCGGCTGCCTCTCGGATCTTTGTGATTTTGATCTTTGACCCACGCAGACTCTTAGCGGCTCAACTAGATTTTCTGTTCGCTTTCCCACCAGTTAGCTTATTGTAGAAGTATTAGCCTGTAGTGTTGTTACCTTTCTTTAAAAAGATGCTAGATTTATGACATACTATTGCATTTGTCCTTTGATAATTGTAACTTCAAAGTCAAGTCAAAGAGTAAACAATTTAAATGGTGATAAAAGCACCAATAATGGTACGTTTTTGGCAGTTTTTTTCTTCTTTGTCTATTGACAGCAGGATGTACACAGAGGTGTAAGACGATGCCTTGCACAGTTTGAAAATCTTCCCAGTTGATTTCCACCAGTCTTATTTTTCAAAAATATTATAGCATTTATAAAAAGTCCTTCTAAAAAAAGGTTTCAGTTGCATGAAGAAATGCCAAAACCAGCTTTAATGACAAAGTTCTTGACTTTTGTGATGTTTTAAGATGATAAAAATGCCTTTGTGATGCTTTATTGTGACTGTTAAAACAGGCGGGAAACTATGAAAACACCATCTTAAAACAACTTTTGAGACAGTTGTCAGTCAGTCGCTTCATCCTCCGTATTTTACAAAAAACGTTCAGTCGGGCTGCAATCATTGAATGAAGGGAGCTATACATACATTTGTGTGTCATCCACATATACTGGCACCAAGACTTTTGCCTGAGGATTATTTCTGTAGATGTCTTTGAAATGTCTTAAATGTACCTTTGTGCTTGGAGGGAATGACAGCTAAATTACAAGTAAAACACATGCTGTCAGATTATAGATATTGTCATTTACATACGCTGTAGAATGAGATCTGCACAGGACAAACTTTGATGTCAAATATCCTTAATCAGACTGTTATTATTGTAGCCTTTGGACTGCAGGATGTGCAGTTTTGATCAAAGCTAGTCTCACGCAGCCATGACCATTGGCCAATAAGAGACATTCAGCTGTGAACCTGAAATGATTCATTACATTTAAATGTTGCATGTTGTCAGTGGTGAAGAAAGCCCATTTCCAAATGAATGCCATCACAATTCCACCGACATGAGTGAAACACACATTGATATTCTCTTTAAAACACTTCCGTGCCTGTGGCAGCTTTTCAGTCATCAGACTCATTTCAGATGATATCTCATTTCGACTTTGTTTTGGTTTCCGTCCTTTTAATTTGTGCTTTAAATGTCTCCTGCTGTACTTTTGCTCATCTAATGCTGTTTCTGCATTATTCAGAGCACATTAAACCGCCTGTGGGTATAAAATGTGCGGCTCATAGTTCTTCATTCGTTGCTACAGGATACCACTTATCAAGCTCTGTTTCCCCCCAGTTTTTAATTTCATGCAAAAACAATGTATCACTTCATTTCTCACCATGGGGTAAACCCTCTTCCATCAAGCTAAAGATCTGGTCTGGTTGCAGCCGTTATTATGAGGAAAACAATGCATAAGGCTTCTGTTTGTATCCCTGGATGTCATGAAGGATTTCATGAAAGTCGTGTACTTTTCACCCATCGTCTCAAGTGTGCATCTATTGTCCTCACAAACAAGAGCTCGGCTCGGTTGACACATCCTTCACCTTTAGCTGAAGAAGATCATCTGTGGCCAAACCGCCAACAGTCACGTCTGAGAGCAACATTCAGACTGTAGTGGTGGATATGATGACACTTGAGGAAATCATCCTTCCACTTGACTGAGATGTGTTCAAGGACCATTTGGCTCAAAAGATGAATGGTCCAGGTCATACAGAGAGAGAGAGAGAGAGAGACAGCATGAGACATTAATCCAGATTTAACGTTTGTGAATAGTTGTTTGTTTGTTTGTTTGTTTGTTGGCAGCCTGTCCAATCTTTTCTCTCTTTCTTAACTCTGCTTGGCCTTGGCAAGTGTGCCATGTTCACACTACACCATTTTCAGTCCCAATTGTCCACAATCTTTACAACATGCAGAAAAAGAAAAAGAAGACGCCCTGATCTGTGGTGAGTCTGCGGTCACCAATTATTGTGCAACTTAACTTTCCAATGTCACAAAAAGGTTGTAGACGGTTGTACAGTTCTGCATGTTTCCTGTGTCGCATCCTATGAATGTTTTCATGACAAAATATGGTTTGGAACGCAGACGTTCCAGTCAGAGGCTCCTCCACGTCACATAGTAAAGTTAAGTAGAACCATAGTTCCGTGTTTTTAAATATGTTTTCTTTCTACAATATTACGTGCATCCTCCACCTCTCCATCTCCATTTTAGATCCAAGTACCAAAGACGAACAAGTTGAATCCCATTAGCAGTTTGTGTTGTCACACATTCATTCATTCATTCATTCTTTCATGATATTGCTCATCCTCTGGGTGAAAGAAACAGGGTCAGCAGCTTTCCAAAAAGGCCAAGACAACCGTCCACACTCACATTCACACTCGTGGTCAATTATGAGTATGAATAACATCATGTGCGTCTGCTGCTTTATTTCTGTTGGAAGACTTTTCTCTCTCCACTGCCACTTAAGTGGATTTCTCTCTACACTATTAATTTGTGTCGGGATTTAGTGCCACACAAAAAATAAAACCCAAATTGAGTTAAACAGATTTTCATATTCTGTATTCGATTAGATGCTCGTGATGATTCATTTATTGCAAACGAGGCTCTCCAAACACGAGTCACCAAACTCATCGAGTAGTTTGTCATTTCTTTGTGAAAACTTTTTCCCGAAATGAAACCCGTTACCTGTTTGCTCGTCTGTAAAGTAATATTTCCACATTTGTTTGGATTTCATTAAGCAGAGGTGAGTAAAAACTATCCTAGAGTGAGACACAGAAAGTGAATCGACACTTTTAAATACACACAAACTTCTCCTCCACACAGCAGCTCCTTCAAATACACCTTTTGCCCTCTTGCTATAATTTCTGCAAACTCAAACACACACACACACACACTGAGCTGTTTGCAGCTCACTCATCCAGGGGCCTCATCAAATGAAAAAGGGAGAATCTGATATTTAGATCTTTTCTGCAATCAGCACAGTCTGACTTGCAACTGTTTAGCATTACAAAGTAGTACAACGCTTCTTGGGAGGTCGCACTTAGTTTAAATCTGCTCTGACTGTGTGAAGATGAGTGTGATGGAGTGAGATGACACTGTTCAGTTCATTTCCCATGTGTTTCTGAGATGTTCACACTGTTACAATGTGATAATAGTTATCATCGCCTTCATTTCCTCAAAATATAGAAAGAATAGTGTGAAACAAAACACAGAATACCAATTATTTTGTATGTTCCAAACCATCCATCCATCCATCATCTACCACTTTATCCTCCACCGGAGAGTTGCAGGGTGTGCTGTGCCCATCTCAGCTGACATAGGGCGATAGGTGGGGCACACCCTGGACAGATCACCAGTCCACCAATTTACCTAATCCCCATGTTGCATGTTTTTGGACTGTGGGTGGAATCTGGAGAACCCGGAGAAAACCTACACACACACACATGGGGATCCTCAAAAAAGCTATGTTTTCCCATTCATGTCAAACTTCTTCTTCATTAAACAAAGCTCACGTGTTAATTGTTTTACGGATGCTTGAACAGACAGAAAATAACACGTTTGAGCGTCTTACTCCTTCATGCCCACAAAACCTCATCCTCTGGAAATGACGAGTCTATTAGTCATCAACTCGAAATGAAGCTCCAATTCAAAGAGGATTATAATGACACTAATTACCCTGCAGTGGGAATACTGACAACTACTATGTACAGTGGAGCCAATGCAGTGCTGTCAGAGTCAATTACTTGAATCCACTAGAATCTATGACATGTGCATTTGCACTGCTTCAGGCCGGTTCATAAATAATCTGTTATTACAGGCAGTTAACTTGGATGCAACGTGCAAATCTGAATATTCATTTTCTGAAGGAATTATTGGAGTAAATTGACCCTGACTAAAGCGACCCCTCGTCTTTTGGAATTCATGGTCCCAGTTCTCCGTTTAATAAATGCTAATGTGATGCTCGGCATCGCTCCGCTCTCCGGCTCCGCTTCACTGTGAAATCCGGTGACCTCTGATTCATTAGCTGAATCTCCATTTTGCACGCGTGTCATCGAGCTCGACGGTTGTGAATGCCCTTGGTGGTGACTTCAGCGTCATTTCAAACCACAGAGTGAGACGAGGATCGGCAGTTAACTTCTCCCCCTCATGTATCGCTGTATTATTTATTCCTCTTTAGCCACTTTTCCAACGATCATGTGAAGCATTAGCATACTTATGTGAAGTCAGATGTTCAAATGTGCGGTCTCTTAACGACTCCTGTGGAAAAAGTCATTCATTTACAACCACAGCAGTTCGGGCGTTGATGCTCTTACGTGCCTGAGAGGCAAGAAATGCACTCTCGGGTGCTTTTAATCAGGTTTCTACAGTTATAGGTTTCCAGTGGACTCAATAGACAAACGGCTGCAAAATGCCAAGTCTCACCTTGAAAGACAAAGTGACAGAAAGAGTGTTGGAGGAGGAAGGAGCTGGAAAACCACCAGCGTTTGGCTTTTCAGGTGTATGTTATTGTGTGAGCAGAAGACTTAGTGTTAAAGGTCCATTATGCAAGAAATGCATTGAATTAAATCATAAAGTGACCATGATATGTCATCAGAGAAAAGGGAAACATGTCGAACAGAGACACTGGCTTTACAAACAACAATGTTACAGATGTTTTATTCAGTTTAAATATTCATTCATGGTCCCAAAAATCTATCAAGAACAACCTTTCCACTGCAGGAACTTGAAACCTTTCCCTCAACGCCAAACGTTGACCTAAAGAAGACTCTACTGGCGAGTCCGGACTTTGATCGGTGGAACACATTTTGCAGCTGCAGCTTAAGAAGACAACGGAAGAAGAACTCGTTCATTCCGATGTAGGTCATTTCAAACATATGGAGTTCTCGTAATTGCTGAGGGGGAGTCCCAGCGGGACTTAAACCATGTAAACCCTAAACCACACAGATTAACGAGAATTCTTTTCCCCAGGTAAATCATTTCCTGGAAATAAACGTCCTTGGAAATGTTTCCTTTTGATGTCGCAGCTTTGAGGGAGAGAAATCCTTCTAGATATCCTCTGTTACATTTTAAACACAGGTATCAATGAGAGCATCTGCAGCCGTGTGCTATTCTGCTATTCTGTGGTTTTGGACGGCACCAGATCATATAGATGTTCAAATGTTATCCAACATGCCTGAGGGCACAGTCTTCTCCATCAAGGGCAAACTAATACAGCATATTAGCATGAAGTGTTAACTGTGTATCTGTAGTACATGTAGTCACTTCACAGAATAACGCGAGCGTCTTTGTGTCGTTCTCCTGGAGGCTGATTGGTCATTGCTCATGCTTTGCTTTTGTTGTGTTGTCGGAGCCTTTGAATCCCCCCGAATGAAATCATTAAATAAGCCTTGCAGATTGTTGCAGCATCTGTTAATATAGCACGCTCGGTTAGATCGCTGAGCTGTCGAATAAAAGCAGGAACGAATGACACGTTGTGATTTCACATGCTCAGTTAAATTTGTCCACGGCGTCGGCGTCGAGCTTCTTGCCTGATTACTCCCAACAAGTTCCACCTCACCGGTCCTTTACTGTCAACAAGTACTAGTGGCAAAAATCACACGCTTTGATTTTTGGAGTCATTTGCATAATAGCCTCTGGCACTATGGATGAAAAAGAAAAGTCATTGTTGAGTGAATCTCACATGGTTTAATTCATGAGTCTCGGGTGTGTGTGGGATCAATTATGTTTCTAAAGATTAGTTTTGGATTTACATACTTGTTGTCCCTAACTGCTCATTCTGAATGACCTGTCATCATTAGATTTGCAGGTTTCTAAATTCCCCTAAATTACTGCAGCAAAAAAAAGAAAAGAAAAAGAAGCTTAGTTTAGCTTTGAGATGGAATTCTTTCACCCTGAAGAGCTGATAGCTTTCAATTCTTACAACAATCCAGTGATGGAAGAATCCTGAAAAGACCATTCAAACCTTGACCTCAGCGACAGGAAGGGTTAAGAGCATGTTGCCTTGGTCAAGTATACCTGAGTGGAGTCTTTCATTCATCCTCATCGGGGTTGCAGGGCTGCTGGAGCCAAACCCAGCTGAGGGCGAAATGTGGGGCGTGCGTGTTTTTGTTGACTCACAGCAGGGTAAAAATGAACAGGTTTAACACTGGAGCTGAGAATAATGCTGCCAATAATGCAGGATTAAAACAGAGAAATGAAAATATGCCAAGAGAGTGTCTCTGAGTGATGTAAATTCCCACTAATCTTTTTTTCCAGTGTCGATGCTGAGAGCGGTGCTGCTGTTTGCTGCTGTTTGCTGCTGATAACCCTTTGGAAGAGTCCAGTCTCCCCTGGATTCTATCAGGAGCGTCAGACAGAAAGTGTTGGCTCAAACTGGTTTGAGTGGGAGCTGTAGTTTTTTCCCTCTTTGTCTCCACACCAACAGGAAGTGGCGGCATGTGAGGAGGAGATGGCGGCGGCGGCGGCGGCAGCAACAGCAGCAGCAGAGAGAGACGAGTGTCAACACCTCAGTGTTGTCGTACGTACACGCGTCTCGCTGCACTCTCTTATCTGCAGCAGCTCAGTGCACAGACGCTAAGTTTAGATTCTCCCAGTGGAAACAAAACCACTGAGCGTAGAGGAGATGCTCCACCTGTTGATCCGTCTGTCACTCTGCCGTGTGCGGCTCCATCAAAAACTTTCTGCAGACTTTGATCTGTTGTCTAGAGTTGGAGTATTGAGAGGTAGATTGTGGCAAAGAGAGTCATGGTTTGTGTTTGTTTGCTTTCCTATAAAATGAAATGATTGTAATTCTTCTCATATGCAACATTTTTAATGTCCCCAAATGCTGTACGAGTCCATCAGTGGCATTAGAAGCTCATTTCAGGCCCAGTTATTTATTCATGAATTCTGCAAACGAACAACTAGAACTCACAGTTTATTTATAGTGTATATGTACAAATGAAAATGGTCTATATCAACCAGCTATTTGTCAACAGACTTCACTTTCAAAATCCACTCAGGACTGAGGCAGAAAAGTTTCCGCTGTCATGTATGTTTCTGCAACGCTGTCAATCAAAAACTGGACGGTTTTCATGCAGAAGCCCAGCATCCACGCCAGCCCACTGCTCCATTGACTCCCAGAGAAGCTGAGCTTCCGTGAAAGTGACGTTTTTGCTGCATTTGTCCAATCACCGTCGAGGTCACCGCAGGGAAAAAAAACTATTCTGTGTTTTCACACAGAAAACACATAGATTTTGGTGATGTGGATGTGAAAATGAGCCCCATTTGCCAATGTTGACACTCTCTGTGTTGACACTTTCTCTTGTATTGATAATGAATCGGTCTAAGAGTTGGAGTTCCCCTCAGCTCTGTGAAACACTAATATCCTATTGTTTGTTGTTGTTTGTTTATTGTTTTGGTTTTATGGCTCAGAGATTTATTGTTTTGGCTCAGTCTCACTTTTTCTAGTCACATAAGAATGTTCTCCTGACTCCTCGATGGCAGGAGTGTGAAGAGACCTTAGCTGCTTTAAAGTCCAGGGCTGCAGTGATACATTTTTTGATTGTTTGACACTGTTGGCGATGAATGCAGTGGCTCATTCAGCCAGTGTTTCCTGAACTATCTCTTTTTTCAGTGTTCACATTCAAAGTGAGTGCTGCATTTTATCTAATACCAGAGAAGTCGGAAGACGTACACCGCACATCTAAAGCAAGACACATAAAAACCCAAAAGCAAACCCACAGAAAGTTTCAGGAGTGGATTCTACTGTTATAAGTAGAAGTAGGACTTCAGAGGTTTCTTACAAATGTGACTGTCTGTGTCTGGATCTTTGCACCTCACAGAAATTCCTGGATGCAGGACGAGTAACGCTGCAGTAAAAGACAGATAACGACACATATTGAAAAAATGCTATTGTCTTTCTGTGTGTTTGTGTGATTGGGAAATTTGTATGCTTGTTATGCACCAATGACACCAGAACAAATTCCTTGTATGTGCAAATCGTACTTGGCAATAAAGCTCTTCTGATTCTGATTCTGAGGTTAACCTAGGTTAAAACAGGGCTGCAGGACTAGTATCACAGGTAAACAGTGGAAGCTGTTTGTCAAACAGACACCTCTAAAAGCTAAATTGAGCCAATTTGTTTCAAACACATTGTAGCTCTGTTGAGCTTGCTCTTATGACAGCTTTTTTTTCTGTTCCCTCATATATGTTGACATTAGTATATTTATGTACACCCATCAGATTAGCAATTCCATTTTCAGACAAAACTTCAACTTCACCCTGAGCTGATTAAAAGCATCAGATTAGCTCTGTGTAGAAAAAGCCTCCAGAAATAATCTATAAAATGTTCAAATGAAATGTGGGCGTGAGTCTTATCACATTTTTAAATGACAGTTCTGAAGATGGATCTATTTTGAAATGTTCTTGTTTAAATGGTAATGGTAAATAAGCTGTTTGCTCCAATATATTAAAAACAAGCAACGTGTGGGCAATCTGAGGAATTGAGGAATCGGAGGACATGACTGCAGCCAAACTTATCCTCTGCAGCCTCTCCTCTATGTTATGACCCACATGCATCCATTAAAGTTTAAAACAAATGGAGAGACACGTGTGTGACTGAAATCATAAGGACTTTGACCCAGTGCTTCATTTGTAAACCAGGAACACGGGGCCTTTGACCTGGGCTAGTCTCTATTCCCTCACCCTATCCACTCCCACACCACATTAAGGGTCATCGCTAATCAGTGCAGTGTTGAGTGGAAGTTAATGGTCTGTAGTTGTAATGCACCTATCTAGTCTTGATGACCGCATTAGAGTGACTTCGTTTATTAATTCAATTATTGTTATTTGCGCCACCTTATCGATGCTTGTATTGCAAGAGGAAGGGTGACGACGGATCACAGAATCAGTATTTTGACCCAGCCCTAATATACATGTTTAGAATCAAATCAGCCTTGTCAGCAGACAGCAGGCGTGTTCACGTAAGATTAGAATATAATTTAACTTAATTAAAAGGAAATGTTAAACATTCAAGAAGCACATTCTTAAACTTTAACTGTGACTTGTATAATATAATATGCAATATTACTTACAATATTAATATTATTATTTTTATATTATATGCTATATTACTTATAATATTATTGTTATATGTAATATAGCGTATAATAATATTATACGCTATATTACAGGTGAAAACGTATTTTCTTGTGATTTTACATGACAGATTTATCTTCCCCAAGGATGTTTTGGCAGCGTGGACACCGGCTGAAACAGGCTTTATAAACATGACATTTCATTTATGGCACAGCTATTGTAACCATTAAGTCGCTCTGTCACCCTCTCACTGCCTCGTGTTTTGTTCCAAGCACCTGGGCAGGATTTCAGCTGTGCGTACACTATCCTCCATTGTAGAATAACAATAGCTGGAGGCTAGATTCCAGTTTCTGTTGTGCTGATGGAGTGGACAGCAGCTCAGCCTGCATGTGTTTATCATTCCCCATGCAGCCCAAGAATTAGTCGATATTAGCTTGGCCTTATCAGCGTGAGCCACAAAGAGCTGAGGTTGAAGTGGAACAGGCGCTGAGGGGAAGACGCTCCTCAGGGGAAAACAGCTAATGATTGTCCCCTCTGACAGAGCCTGACTCTGGGCCTGAGGCGCTGCCACGACAGCCTCTCTGAGGCCGGAAAGTTCTACAGTGGAGGAGCAAAAAAAAAAGCTTCCATGTAATTTTAACATTAATGAAAAAGTTATTTCATCATATATGCAAGATCTGTGACATCCAGACTGGATGATTATTCAGAGTAAAAGCAGCAAGTGGCTGGGAATTCAGTCTGATGGTTACAAGGTCACTGGAAATGTAGGTGATGATCTGAAATATATTAACCATTTAATGCCTAAGCCTCAAAATGGCCATCAGGACTCTTTTGCTTATTTTAACCATAAAAGGGCCAGAAAATGTCCCGTGAGTAAGTGATTTTGCCCAGTTTTCCAGTATAACTTTCAATATCTTGCTGTTATTTACAATTTACTGCATGAAGAAAAACGTTTTTTATTGAGGAAAAAACCCTTAAATTTCAATCTGAGCAAAAACACAAAAAATGGAAACTACGTACAGTTTTGTTAGCGAGCAGCTACACCACCAGCTATCATCATAATCAGGATTATACTGCACCCTGACCCCTTGTTAATCCCTGAAGGTCATGTGGTTCACGAAGTGATGGCTTCTGTGATTGCACAGCAGGTCCTTTCAAGAAATCCTGCTTAGTAGGAGGCCCGAGGCTAGACCCAGAACATACGGGAGAGGTGGCCTGTCTTATCTGGCCTGGGATTGCCTCAGGATCCCCCAGAAGGAGCTGGAAGATGTTACTGGGAAGAAGAATATGGAGACCTTCTATACTTGACTTGATGCCCAGGATAAATGTCAGTAGGGGTGGACAGATAGATAGATGGTAACTTTTTTTTCAGCAGGTCACTACCATAATAAGACATAAAAAAATTGAAAGCACGGTAGAGAGATATATATAAATGCACCAAAAGGAATAATAAATACTAATGATCACAGTGTAGGATAATAACAATGTGGTGTTTATGATAAAAGAAAGATGAAGGAAAATGAATGAACCTTTGTAGCGAGGGACCCACATATATTTATGATATAAAAGAATAGCACCGTAGAATAATTGACAGTTCAATGAACGGGTGTGAACGTAATCTTTTAATATCTGCACAAAGTCCGAATAAAATTGACCATTTTTAACCTTCTCACCGTTGTCTTCTTCTCCTGTGAAGCAGCTTCTTCTGTTATTTCTGTGTCAAAGCTCAGATTTTAGCTGGACTAACACAAAGATTTGATGATTTTTTTTTTAACACTGCCATGTAAATGCAATCTTCTCAGTTTGTGTTTGTGAGGAAAACAGGTTTCATCATCTGTGATGTGTCGTATGTCACCGTGACGTGAAAACGAGCCTGAGCTCCTGAACCACGCCGTCTTTTCACTCGTCTGCTGGTGTTTCTCTGTGGACGTGGATCGGATCTGATCTCTACACGTTATTTCACACATGTCTGCTCCATCAGAGCCGTGATGGCCAGTGTGACTGCTGCCACATGGCTGAGGAAGTCACCGGCATTGGATTTAAGCTGATAACTCACCTCTCCAGCCCCAGAGCAGCTGGCATTTGGGGGCTTCAAATCTTAAACCAATCAGAATTTTCCATTGAGGTAATCCTGAAGACTGTCAGAGAGCTCAGGCTCGTGAAATGCATCTGCAGGCAGCACCACAGATATCTAATGCATTCCTTATGCATTCCTCTAAGAGCACAGCTATCGCTCTGTGGTTCTGTTGCATCGTGGCTGACAGAGTGTGATATCAGAGGCCAGAGAGCAGCAGCGGCAACAGAAAGTTTCCTCACTAGAAAAGATATTTAAACCTCACAATAAAAGAAACTCATTTTACTTTTCCAAATGCTTTGCATTTGCCTCCTTGTGCCAGGATATTGCTGATAAAGAAAATCCATTATCGAAGGTTTTAAACCAAAGATCTCATCAAATTCCTTTCTCAGAAGAAAACAGTTGCTTATTTAAGTTAGGTTAGGATAATGCAAGGGAATGCATTATGTCTATGTGTGTCGTCACTAAGATAACTGCACAAGAATGCACATGCACATGCACATGCACATGCACATGCACATGCGGGTGGGTAATGATGGATCATGTTGCCGGCAGCACAACAAAGATCTGTCTGTGAGACCATTAGATGTTGTAGCAGAAATGGCGTCGCAGCATTTCATTTCCTCTTTGATTCTCTGATACGAAAAAAACAAATGGTGACGGCATGCGGCACCGGCGTGGAGAAAAGAAATGAAAGGAACACCTGGCAGCTTAACACAGTCACCTCTTTGTGACTGTTGTTTGTGATAATCACTTCAGTTCCCATCTATCATTATCTATGCTGTTGATCCTTTGAGGGTCTCAGTGGGGGCACTGGAGAGGCAGGGACACACGCTGGACAAGTCAACTGTCCACCATATGACCCACGTTCAGAGACAAACAACCATTCACACCTAAAAATCCATTTTAGAGTCAACTATTACCCCAGTCTGCATGTTGTTGGACTGTGGGTGGAAGCCATATACTCGTGCACTCAAACAGAGCCTTTCTACTGTGAGGCACCAGCGCTAACCACCTCACCCCTGTCCTACCCTAATATCTTAACCCTTTAACACCTGAGCCTCAAAATGTCCATCTACATGTTAATAGTGTATCAACAGTTCATTGAGAAAAAAACACTGTAGTTGTCCACGATAACATTTAAAATAACATTTGGTTGAGTCTTTGTCTCCAAAAATGTCCAAAAACAGGCCACTTATGTACATGTTTTCCTGTCTTCTGCAACTTCTCAGCTTTCAGAAACTGTTGGAATTTTTCCGATAGCACAAATCATCACGTAATTATGGTGATGCAAAGTGTGCTTGCGCAAATGTGTCGTCTGCGATGCTCTCGGTGTTAAGGGCTTAAGTGTCCAATACACTTAGGAGGATTTACAGTATGTGAATAAACCAGCCATAAGTATGTTTGTGGAAGTGCATAATTCCTTTGAAATAAAAATGGTTTGGTTGTCATAGCGTTAGAAGAAGCCTTTTGTATGTACGTGTATCCCTGGCATGTGAAAACTGTCCAGAAAAGTTAAGGTTTCTTCCATATGTGATAATAAATGCTATTAAACCTCCACAGTGTGACACCTTCAGGCACCACTGACTCCCATCAACACCCCCTGGTGTGATAAAGATTTTTTTTCAATTTCAATGTACCCAGAACATAATGTACAGAGCAGAGGGTTTTCTTTTTTTTTTTTTTTTTTTTACAATTTTACAAAGCCATAGAAGCCAATGAATCAGAGCAGCTTCTAGTGACCAACAAAGGCAAATATGACTGATGTTCAACTTCTTCTCTTCCCTTCACCAATTCCATTGCATCTGAGGATTTGGATCTGTTTTAATCTGCGTCTTCACCGTGAAATGACACGTCTCTGTCTCCGTCACCACAGGGGGAATGTTGCACATTGCCACCTTCCTGTGTGACACTTCCATCAAAGGATGTCACGTACACTGACGTGCTGCTCGTGGACTCAGATATGATTCCCTGCAAAATAACCTAATAAGCTAACTATTTAGTCTGGCTTTTGTGTAGTTTATTTACTTTAATTTAAATTTTTTTCATTAAAATTTTACAGTTGACTCATTTATTTTATGTCTTCAATCATTTGACCTTTGTTTACTTGGGAAACGTTCAATTATTGATTGCTTTTGCAAATAAAATCTATATGACTGACTGTATTAGCTGTGTTTTCTTCTTTTTCATCTTCTCCTGTGTAGAGATGAGCTTTACGTTTTCATTATTGTTCTGATCGTAAACGAGAGCTAGAGATGGAGGTGAGAACCTCAGGAACAAACAGCTGCTGTCCGTCTTCTGCCCATCGTCACATTCATCCTAATAAGTAACGTATGAGCGACTTCACTCATCTCATTTCCAGCCATAATGAGCTTCACCTGCTGCAGATGGATGGTGATAACAGGTTGGCGATGGAAGTTTCCCTCACGTTGACCGGCGATTTGTTTGGAAACAGCCACACTTGGTGATGAGGTCACTGACGCTTTAATATTTCAGGTCCGTCCTTTTGTGAAACAACAACTCATTAGAATTCCTAAATCATCTTTATTGAGTTGCAGTAATAACTGCTGCTCGTCTCCTCCCTGCACCCTGCACAGGAACATCCTGTTCTCCCTCACTGCTGCTCTGACGTGTTGATAAGTGTACTTATTTTAGTGAATCATCCTTATCTTTTGTTGTAATTAAAGTCATCACATCCATGAATAAATGAATTCCTCTGTGTGAGAAGTGACACCTCATTGAACATGAGATACATTCTCTGATGTGATTCAAACTCTCATTAAACTTTCACAATCATGAGAATATTCACCAAAAAATATTTGCTGAACTGATATTAAGTGAATTCAATTATATATTTGAGATTTGAAAACATAAAATAAAATAAAATAAAATAAAATAATAACTGAGGTCAATCAGAATTTCAGTTTTTAAAATAATAATATATAAAGTTACCTGCTGTTGCCTCTGATGGCCTGTAGAGGCCGCGGTCCTCCTCCAGCTTCACAGGAAACAGAAAGAAGACATGTGACACTTAACAGGAAGTAAATAAACGGCGTTCCCGCGCAGTTGAATATATTCAATAAACTGTCTCACTTTCACGGATTATCAGACAAAATGGACGAGCTTTACTTGGATAATATTGATGAATACGTGAACGACCACGACAAAATAGTAAGTCGCGTCTTATGTCTCTTTTCTGGCGCGTGCAAATTGCACGCACGTAACGTTATGTGATAACTGACAAAACTGTACATTTAATGTTTGCTTGCATGTCATGCCAATATATGTATCGGTGGGGTATTACTTACAACGTCATATCATCCTCTGTGGTCTTTTAGCCTCTTCGGCTTACGAATTGCATTAATAATAGCGTCACGATTGTCGTAAAAACTGTAGTTTGTATGTCCGATGAACGCTTGCTATTGCCGTTAGCCGCCAACGGTTGTCTTTATGGATTTTATAAAAATGACGGACAGTATTTAAGGTCTCAGCCTCACTCAGGGAATAGAAGCGACCGAAAATACAGTTAATGACAAATAGGACAGATTGTAACGTTAATTTGAAAAGTGTGTCGACACTCATGTGCAGTTTTTTCTTCGGTGTCTTTCTCCTTTGCTCCTTTTTTATGTGGTAAACGAGGTGTTTTCTTCTGTTTATCAGGTCACTTACAAATGGCTGAGTCTAACACTTGGAGTCCATGTCAACACTGCGAAACAGTGAGTGTCCCCTCTCTATGATGGAGAGTAAAGGAATATGCCATTTGTAATTCAATGACAAGCAACACAGCATGCTTTTCACATCTAGTCAATATCCTTGTAAGAGTTTACAAACAATGTTTTTTTTTTGTTTCATTCCTGTGTAATAATATGAATCTAATGTTTAAGATTTGAGTTTCAAAAGTACAAGTTCAAAGTTTCCTATTACCATTTTGACACAATTAGGGCTGCAGCTAACACTTACTTTCATAATCGATTCATCTGTGGTTACTTTCTCGATTAATTGAGTGCTTGTTTGGTCCGTAAAATGCTAGAAAACCTGGAATTGATGATGTACAAACCAAAATGATTGAGTTGTAATGATTTCTTTGTCACGAGTGAAAAAATATTCACATTCAAGATGGTGGAAAATCAGAAAGCTTGTCTTAATTATTGAAAAAAACATTGGATTAAAAAGCTGGAAACACCAAAGATTTGGCATTTGCTAAATTAATTATTTGATCATTAGACGTGTGTGTGTGTGTGTGTGTGTGTGTGTGTGTGTGTGTTGGAGTCCAGTTAAATGTCACAAACATGATTCGGTGAGTGTCTCATCTTCAGGATGCTCTTCCACTACCTGGATCACAAGAGGAAGGAAAGTTCGGGTCAGCTTCATGCCACTTACCTTGTGTCGGGGAAGATGGTGGACAATGGCCAAACAGTGAGTCACATTTGTCGTCGTTTGCATCTTTTTGTACTCGTGAAACCTCCGTTTAATTAAATGTATTGCCTTTTTTTGCTTTTCAGAGCCACAAGGTGTCTGTTGTCAGAGAAGAACAACTGGAGGGTCAGTAAAAATTGTGTCCCAGAGAATGTATTTATTACTCTTTTGGGTGGGGTTTATTCCACGGCTAATACATTTTGTTTGTTTTACTTTGCAGATTTCAAAGCTAAGATGAGTTTGATCGTTAGCGTCCATGTCTACAGTGTCCAGAAAGCTTTGCTGAAAGACAGCAGTCCTCTCTACAGTGTTGACTATGATGCTGTGAGAGACAATCTTAAAAACTGCAGCAGGTATGTTGAATAGATTGTTTGGGGGGAGGCTCCCTTTGCCATATTGACAAATGCCAGTCCTGCGAATATTTCACTTGAAAAGCCTTGTTGAGAAGACTAACTGTCCTCAGAGAACTATCATGCGAGAGTGTTTTTGTTTGTTTTTGTCCATGCATGAAATGTGATGTCAGAAATGCACCAGAAATAAGTATTATTTAATAAGTACAAAGAAAACGACAGCACAGTGGAGATCAGTGAAGATGTAACTTTTTAGGTTTGTTTTACTTCTCTCCCAAACTCACTGGCAAATAAACAACTGTCATTTTCAAATAAAATTAATTAAAGGATGTAACAGAAAAAAAAAAGAGTGGTGTCCCAAGTTTTTAGGTTATCTAAAAACATTCACGGCTGCAAGATGAATGTGCATCTTGGTGAAATTATGCCAGATTATGCTTCCAAAAATGAAGCTAATGAAAAGGAGATTAGTGTTTTAGTAGAGATTAGTAGATTTGTGTCCCTATGGATGCTGTTCGGAACTGAAGAATGCTGACTAAACTAAAACCTGTTCTAACGGGCTATTGGAAATGGTTGTCAGTTATCATGTTGTGCACAATAAAACCAAATGTATTTTTTTTTTAACGTTGCATACTCCTTTAATTGATATTTTTGCATGACCAATCAGGGGAGACAAAAACACCCTTAAAAGTCTTAGTTTGAATTGTGGCACGTCCGATATTTACTTTAAAAGTTTCCGCTTCCTTTGCAGATACAGTGCGATCCGCTGCACCAGTGCGGTGCCACTGTCGCCTGTGGAGCTGCAGCAGACGAGACAAACACCACGGGCTCCCACACCAGAGCCTGCAGTGAAAAAATCCAGCATGAACGGGGAAGCTCCTCTCACTTCCAAACCACCCGCCAAGCAGCAAAAAGGCATCATGGGAATGTTTGCGAATAAAACTGCTTCTAAGAACCAGGACAGCAGCAGAGAGGTCAAGTCAAAACAGAAAGAAGAAGCAGATGCACCTGTGGTACGTCTCTCTATCTCTCTGTCTCGTCAGATGTCATGTTTTACAGCTGTTTGCATCTGTTTTGTTGTTACAGCCTCTTCCTTTTTTTCCTTTTCCTCTTCTCCTTACAAAAAAAATCCATTATGTTTAACCAGTGAAAGGATGTAAGTAGATTTTTACTGTTGTGATTTGAATTTATTTTTAGGTTGATGTCCCCAAAAGCAAACCAGCTGTAAAAGCCAGTCCAATGACAAACTTCTTTGGGACTCAAAAAGCAAGTGAGTAATATTCCATTTTTTTATCAGTGCTACACAGATTTATCAGTCGGCTGCTAAAAAATCTGCAGATATCAACTTTTCATGAAAACTAGGCTCCTATTGGACGATACCAGCTGTCAGTCACACTGGTGTCCACTGATATTTGCTATACAAACTTTTCCTCAAAAATGGGAACAAAATATACAAAATTGACACCATTTTCTGCTGAAGAAGACCAAGTGAGAAGTAGAAGCAAATTTTCTCATCGACTAACAATCGAACTGAGTTCTTTTTGCAACCAGCAGAGTCGCGCCTGGTGACAATTTAAAATATTAATTTGTGTTGAAAAAGGTATGTAATTAGGAACACAGTAGTAGTATGTGGTAACCATATGGTCATGTTGACTGACTGCATTGAAAAATTATAAAAAATATTCTGCAGAAAAACCTGACAAAAGTGTTAAAGAGGAAGAAACGGCAGCAGCAGCAGCTCAGTCATCGAGCACAGCAACACAACAACGTCCCAGTTCACCGCCTGAAGAGAAACAAGAAGCTGCTGCAGGGCAATCGACAAAAAACACCAAGAAAGATTCCAGGAGGTGCGTGTGTGTGTTCAATTTTATAATATTTATTTGAATAATTTGGTTCAAAGTGATCCTTCCCAATCAACACCTTTGTGGCTTGTGTGTTATTATGTATGGAAGAGTATTAGGGCCACATGTGAAAATGATTTTGGAAACAAAATAAATAAAAAGTCCAGAATTCTGAGATTTAAGTTAGAATTCTGTTTTTTCTTTTTTTTTTTTTTGTTTCCAAAAAAATATGTGGCCCTAATCCTCCTCTGTAATGACCATAAGTGTCATAACAAAGGTGTTTAAGGAGGAACTTGATTCATTGCAGGCAAAAATAATTGAATTGTCAAATGTTCAACAATTGTTAAAGCAAAACCAAGCGAATTGAAGATTCTGACAGCGAGGAGGAAAAAATGGAGAAGAAAAAGAGGCGAAGGATTAAGAAACCAGAACCAGACAGCAGCGATGAAGATGGTGAGTGCTTTACTTTCACTTTGTTCTTCTTCTTTTTACTCATTGAACATCTTTGAAGCCTGTATTGAAGAACTGAGTCCTGAAAGTACCTTTTTTCAACATGGTCTCTTTTGTAATGTCATTACACCCAATAAAAATAATTTTCAGATAATCTATAATTTTTTCACGTGTGCAGTCATTCCAGATTCTCCACAGCAGATGGAAATAAAAGAGTCATTACCTCAACCTAAGAAAGAGATCGAACCTGTTTCACATTCACATGTAAGTACTCAGTATTGTGGTGCTGATGTTATAACTGTAAATTATATATTTTTTTCATGTATTAAAAGTTAATTCGCTGATTTAACATTTGTGGGGGTTTTTGCAGCCGAGTCTCCCTGTGATGAAGACGAGGAAAAGGAGACGAGTCCTGAAATCTCGGACCTTTTTGGACGACGAAGGCTGCATTGGTATGAAAATTAGACGGAAATGGAAACTTTATCAAAAGAAAATTCAGGAACATTTTACAACTTTAATGAAGTTTTGATGACTTTAATCAACTTCATTTTCTTTATAATTTGTGTGTATTTTCAGCTCTTGTATGGTTTTGTGTGAATGAGAATTGTATGACAGCTCCACAGACTACAGTCACGTTCTCACCAGCTTTCATTTTCATTTCCATTTCATTTGTTTGTCATTTCCACCCACAGTGACAGAGAAAGGCTACGAGAGCGAGTCATACTCCGAGGCAGAAGAAGATGTTCCGGTCAAACAAGCGCCGAAGAATCCCTTCCCCGCTAAATTAACAGCGAGTAAAAAAGAGGACGAGAAGAAAGGTCAGAAGAAAACAGCAAGTGCAAATAAAGGGACTAAACAAGCGTCCATTATGGGATTTTTCCAGAAGAAATGAGAGAACACGACTGAGACGACCAACTTCTTAACTGACTCTAAAATGAAACAAACACTTCATGATGGCAAACATTTTAATTTCCCAAGCACTCGAAAATATGGACACTCAATAAACATTATTGAAAACTGTATTTGCGCCTTTGTTTAAGAATTGTAATACTGTGATGTGTAATATTTGATGTTACATCTCGTTTTGTTTTTGTGTCATACATCCTACGGCAAACTAAAAAAAGATCAATATCACGTGATGTGTTTCACAAGCTTATGTAATAAACCTCATGTTATAGCGTTTACAATAAACTCTGTACGGGGTTCCCACGGGTCCTTGAAATCCTTGAACGTTTGTAAATCTGAAAAAATAAATTCAAGGCCCTTGCACTTGAATTTTGTTGGAAGGAAGTGGACGAATTGAATGAAGTTGTCCAGTCTTAAGCTGCATCAGTACATTCGCTCTTTGGATTTGAGGGAATTGGTCCTGGAAAGTCCTTGAAAATCCTTAAATTTGATGTCAACCAATGCGTGGGAACCCTGTTTTGATGCTCTAACGTGAAATGCATCACTTTTAAAATAGGATTTTAAATTGTAACGTGAAAGAATCATGTTTAAACCAAATGATCATGTTATGATGTGAAACGATAAACTTTGACGTTCTAACGGGATACTGATCTGTTTTTTTTACATCCAGACTTACATTCCTTTAAACCAAAAAATATGGACAATCGACACGTTTCAAACCAAAATATAAAATAAGACAGCAGATATAAATGTGCAGTATTTGAGGGTGTGTTCATGTAGCTTCACAGGTCATATTAAGTTCAACTGTCGCCTCCTCGTCCAGTTTGCAGTTTTCTGTATGACGGGCTGGAGGTTTCACAGGACGACAAAGGATGGACAGACGCTGAACGGAAAGGGGAAAAAAAAACAGGTGTTTATGTAAAGATATATTTGTGGAGTGATTTAGTGCAGTTATTTTTCCTTGCATGAACCAAATCTAAATCAACGCTAACCTGTACAAAGGTTCCCTTTGTCAGACACATCTGTCCACCTGCCCAAAGTGGCACCATGAGGACAGAGGACAGAGTCATGGTCCATCCCAGCGCGTACGCCCAGTCGGGGTAGATGTAGTGATCGTTAATCTTCAGGTGTTTGTAGTCGACCAGGTACAAGAAAAAGGAAACCTGTGAAGATGAGAAACACAAAAGTGTACAAAAAATCAAATTAATTGTACTGCAAAGACACTTTTAAATGCACTTAGTAAAGAAACTGGTCAATAAAGCACGTTAAACAGTTGAGGGAAGGAGGCTTTTGTCTCTTTGTCTCACCAGCGACAGCAGAGGGACGATGTATTTCCAACACACTTTAAACAGAAGACAAGGCCTCTGTCCCGTCATGTCCTTGATGATGTTACAAAAGTGGTCACCACCTGATGAAACATCAGATTCATGTCATTTTAGACTGATAAACATGCAGTGAGTGACCAAGAAATGAGGCATGAGGTTTATTTTATTTTTATTTTGGTCATCTATTCACATCATTTTCTGAACTCCCCCCAAAATTGTTTTCTATTGTAAATAGGTTCCACATTATTATTTTCCATACCATACCTTTTTGTTTCCCTGGGGAGTAATTTGGCGTTACACATTGTGTGTGTCTTGACGCTTGGAGCTAAAAAGTTATGTTTACATCTCTCTCTCTCCCTTTGATTTTTTACAAGCTTTTTGTTTGTCGCTCTTAAACCTGAAAGTCTATCATAATGTACACTGCTTTGTGACGTGCTGTTAATAAGCATGCGGGTTAAATTCCCGTTGTGCAGGTAAGTTAAAAATGTGTTAAAAATTAGCTTGCGTGAATTAGCTTAATGCTAGCGGCAGTTATTACGGGGTTTCCTGTCCCCGTGAGTTTGCGCAGGGGTTAAAAACACCGCTGCGTGCCTGTGTTGACGTCTTGAATGCCGCTGTATGATTGATATGTGGGTGTGTTCCGCCTGTTTCCTTTGAAAAGGTATGTCTGTTATGAGGTTTTTGTTATAGCTCATTGTAAAAAAAAAAAAAAATAATAATAAAAAAATTAAATATATATATATATAATTATTTGATTGGAGGGAGAGGAAAAAAAAGGACTGCACTGTGACCCTTATAAAAATATACAATATATTTTTGTTATTTACTGATGTATATATTTTATTTACTGTTTTTATTGAACTAATCTCTTTGAGGCTGTTTTGTGCTTCATTTACATTTGATAATTTCCACATGTATTCATAAATAGTTTTGAATTTATGGAGCTTGAGTGAGATAACTGTACATTGTGGACGTTCTGTTTCCTTTGAAAAGGGGAATAAATCTTCCAGAAGTCAACTCCTATGTGTGCCTCGCTCGATACAACACAACGCAGAAACTCACGGGTTACATTTATTTACTTTGCTCAACCTATTTACACCACTGTATTTTAACATTGGCGATAATGCTGTTACTTCAAGAGCTAAAAAGTTTGAGAAGCACGGGTATAGACCATTTCATAAACTGCAACATTCATAGAAAACAATGGAGCCAATAATGGAAACTGTTATTTCAATGATTACATGAAGCAGGCACTATGTAGTCTTGATTCACTAAAGTTCGGCATGTTATTGTGAGTTTATGGCTTAATTTTTGTGTTTTTCCCGTCACGTCCTGTACACCTGTGAAGTTAACGGGGTGAAATATTGTGTGTTTTTTAAATGGATGTTATGATGATGTTTGTGAGCCAAGGGAAAAAATGTGCAGCCAAAAACATTTTCATCCCATTAACTTAAATCTCAAATGACACATTTTATCTCTTGACATGGATATCAAACTTTGTTTTTCCTTTATTATATCCTATATTTTGGATAGATTCCATTTCACCTCTTAAATTTATTTGACTCTGACTAAAAGTAATAGAATAATAAAATCACAATTGAGTCAACTGGTAAATGATTTTTTACTCACCAAAGATCCAGGCTATGGCCACACACTGGCATACAGCCATGAAGTCCTGACAGGCTCTGGTACAACCATAATAGTCAATCAGCTGGAAGACATAAATGCCTCCCTGGAAAAGACACACGTAATCAACCTTCACAACATTACACAAACCCAATCTGCTTTTGTGTTTTAAACCTTAGCGCTCACGTAGCACAGATCCTTGGTAAATGGCCTCTTTATTTATAAATGTTTTTAATTATCTATTTTTCAGTGGCATACATAGACTGATTAAAGACTTTTGCAGAATGGCATGCCTTAACATCAGTGAAAATGGAAATTTTATAAATTATTTTTTAGACACTCTTATAATGTATTTCTTCAAGTCTACAGTGTCAATGAATGTTTTTACAATTTAAAGCTTTGAGAACTATTTAATATCTGTTTTTGTGTATGTGACAGTAAGTTAAATCAAACAGATTCAATCCAATGTAAACATAAAAAAGAAGGTGTGTTTATATAGTTGGTGAAAATGAAAAAGAAATCATCAGTTCATTCATTTATATCAAATATAATATAAGACACTGTAAACTGCACATTCCTATAGCCTCTGTATAATGTATAAAGTATAATGTTTTAGCATATGGGGGGGGGGAAGCAGCCTAAATGCTCTGTGTTCTCAGGGTGAAGGTCAGTGTTTTCTGTACCTCAGTGACCAAGGTCAGATGAAGGAGAAAAAACGAGGCACAGACGACAAAGACGAAGATCTCGTGTCGTCCCGGCGCGTGAAACAGCTTCGGATACAAGTCGCTCACGGAGGTGATGACGCTCTCGACCGTCACAAACTGAGAGGAGGAATGAAATGAGCTGAGACTGTGTTTGCTGCATCTACCTCTTATGTGGTTGGTCAATCATCGGTCTTACATGTGTGTCGACCGTCAAAAGAATGAGCATCAGGAAGAAACAGATGGTCCAGAGCTGTGGCAGAGGCATCATTGCTGTTGCTTGAGGGTAAGCGATGAATGCCAAACCAGGACCTGCCAATAAAACATTCCACAAGCAGATCATCAATGCTCTCTCTGTCTTTTCAAAACAGGTGCTGCCAAAAGGTTAGGTCACTTGTACCTGACTCGGTCACATTTCTGACGCTCACACCCTGTTTCTGAGCCATGAATCCAAGAACGGAGAAGACGACGAATCCGGCGACAAAACTGGTGGCGCTGTTCAGCAGACACAGCCAAAAGCAGTCCCTAAAGGTCAGTGTGTCACACACAGACGAGAGACATTTTATTTTTTATTTTCACATTTCGATTGTTCATATCAGTCTAAAATATTGGCTGGAGTCCGACTGTGGTGGGACTGCGGATGCAGGAGCAACTCAACTCCCATTCACATTATCTCATTATCGGGGGTTTGTTCGTCCAACTTTGAGAAATTCAATTGACAATAATCACAGTCATGTTTTAGTCGGACTTACGCAAATTGCTAATAACACACGGAACGTGTCATATTGGTTAGTGCTCTCTGAGTGCTTTCTCTAGTTTTGTATGCCTTTGTTCAGAATAAAGCTGATAAAATCAAAGATACTGGTGTTTTTTTGAGCAGAGGTTAAATCCCTTTGAAAAGGACAAAAAAAGGCTGCAAGTTTCATTATATACGTGTGTGTGTGTGTGGTAACTTTTCATTGTAATGTCATACTTAACTTTCACTTACTTGTAACAGTTGTTGTTGTACTCACAATAGCTGCCTAAAACATTCAGTGTCCCAATAGTCAGGCTGTAGGAGAAAAATATTTGAGAACCCGCCTCTAACCAGACCTGTAATGACAGAAGCATTTCAACTCTCATAAATACCTGTGGAAATACCTTTGTTTATTATATGAGGTCAGTTTTGGAGCTGATCTGTCAAAAAAGGTAGATATAGGAATCCACAGGGTGGACCAAAGTGTAGTACACAAGATACAGAACCAACAATACTAAAAAGATTAACAATACACAAGTCACACATAAAATACAATAAAATAAGCATTTAGAAAAAGATAATAAAAACACAGACATAAAACAGAACTCAAACTGGGTGAAAAGAAAATAATGTGTTTTTAAATGAGATTTAAGTCTGCCTAATGTGGAGTGGGAGCTCATTCCACAATTTAGGAGTGAAAACAGAGAAAGCTTGGTCTCCTCTAAGCTTCAGCCTTGTTTTTGGGACAATTAAGAGGCGCTGATCTGCAGATTTAGTGACAGTGAGGGAACACAAGGCTGGAGCAGATCACAAAGATAGGGAGGGGCAAGATTATGAAGGCATTTAAAAGTAAATAAAGTAATTTTAATGTCAATCTGGTAGCGCACAGGGAGCCAGTGCAGGGAAGACAGAATTGGCCTAATGTGCTCATGCCTCCGAGTCCGAGTCAGTAGGTGAGCAGCAGCGTTTTGAACGAGCTGGATTAATTACTGCCTGATTTGCCCCCCCATATAAGGGTATTGCAATTCCAAACTAACATCATGTAAATAAGACACCACATGCTATATTTTCCAGTATTTTCATCTCCAGTACGTCCCAAAATAGTTCTAAAGTTAGTGTCAAATACGTCACCTCCAGGTCAGCCAGCTTCTCCAACTCTGGATACAGGTAAAAATAAATGCCATCCCAGGCTCCAGGCAGAGTTAGGCCTCTGATGAGGAGTATCAGCAGCATCGCATAAGGGAACGTGGCTGTAAAGTATGCCACCTAAGTACAAAAGAGTTATTTATTTTTTAAATGTTTAATAATATTTGAAGGGATTTTTTTAAAACGCTGAAACAAATATCCACTCACCTTCCCAGAAGATCGGACTCCTTTCCAAATACAGAAATAGCAGCCGACCCAGCTGGCCAGTAGACACAGAGCCAGCTCCCACCGAACACTGCCCAGCTCTTCAATACCTCCAGACATGGCCAACACCCGGCGTCTGAGGAGGGCATTCGTTTAAAACCACAGAACATCAGAATTATCATGCTTTTTTAAAACTGTTTTCCAACTGCTTTGATGCTACATACAGATGTTCTATGTACATATGTAAATTTTCACCTAAGGCGAGGGCAAATGTTTATTCTTCCCAGAAATAACGTTTAAGTTCAAGTGCTGAACATGAATGCAGACGTTAAAGACTCACTCCCAGAACTCAGTTGCAGCAGAGGTGGCGTTGGTCTGACTCACTGTCAGGTTAGATGAATTAAAAAGACCAAGACAATCAGCTGTGTGTGAGAAGAAAGACGTGATTACAAAACATTACACGTGACAAATATGTGCCGTAAAAATCTGCATTCTGAATGAACCACCTGTGTTCCAGGTGTTGTCACAGTTGGCCCATGGCAGTTCAGACTGGAAAGAGAACACCAGGTAGAAGATAGCCCACACCTGGACTAATATGTAGCTGAAGTCATAAACTTTCATCATGAAATATCCATATCCGATCCCTGGAATGTAAAATTGAAGGTAAATCACATCAATGGCGACGGGTTTCCATCAGCCTATTTTTATTATTTGTATTTGCATGTTCAATGTGTGCATTAAAAAACACAGAAACACAGAAAAGCTTTCACACATTTAGAGGTGGAACAGTTGGCAAATTGGTATAAAGGAACTCTTTTTACCCCACTGCCATCAGAATCCTTAACAGCTGAACAGGACTACAATAATCTTGTCACCTGGTTACACTGTCACTTAATCTGTTACCGTCACTTTAAACCTGACACATGTCACTTTAAATCTGTTAAATCTGTTTGCACAGCATCGAATTGCACAACCAGTTTACACTTATTTCATGCATATATATATATATTTAGTTTTTTTGGTAATATTTATATTTATATTTTCCTTATGTATATTTCTACTATTTTACAAAAGAATTTCTTTTTTTTACTTTATGCTGGTGTTTTTGAGTGGACAGCAAAGTAAGAATTTCATTGTACAGGGAAACGTGTTTCTTTACTGTGCATATGACAATAAACACTTTGAATTGAATTGAATTGAAAAGCAAATAAAAACAGATTCAGATGATGCCAGTTTTTTTTTTTTTCTGACCCTAATACTCCTTCTTACTCTTCCCCATGCCACTGCACAGACAATATCTTTAACACAAATGTCTGAACTGAGTCACATTAAACGATTATAAAATTAATTCTGATATTATTCACTTCAAACTTTTAATGTGAACATAGGCACATCAGGAAAATTGCAATCTTCATGCTGGTTGCCTGTCCCTATCAATTTCATATGGAACACTCACTGATTGTTTTTTTCTTTTTATTGGAAGCCAAACTATGGGCATTTTAAAAATAAAAAAAAGCATCAACTCACCTTGTGCCAGTGGGCACAGTTTTTTCCAACTGGTGATAAATCCTTCCTGTGTGTACTGACCCATTGCAGTCTCCAGCAGGAACAGAGGAATTCCAACCACCACAGCTAACAGACAATACGGCACCAGGAAGGCTCCTATACAGAAATATGTGGATATTGAGTCTTAGGTCACTCACCTCTCTTCAAAACATTTTGCAATGTACATTGTTCACCTCCTCCATTCTTGTAGCAGAGGTAAGGAAATCTCCACACGTTGCCCAAACCGACCACATTTCCAGCAACCACTAGAATATATTCAGTTTTACTGGTCCACTGTCCTCTGTCTCCAACCGGTCCCTGATGTTCTCGTTTCCTGATTTCCCGGTTCATCTTACTGAACCTGCTTACTGCAGGAGCTCACGGCTGTGCTGTGCTGTGATGTGCAGAGACAGAGCAGTGTGAGTGTGATCACTAATGACTCTTGTATGTGCAAAAACCGGTCTGATGACCGCAAATATCATTTTGACAAACCATGAAATCATCAACTGTCATGATGAGTGACTTCTGCAGTCGTTATTTTCAGTCAAACTGCTGTGTGTGCCCTGTGTTTTTTTCTTCCTTCAATCTCCTAGGCAAATAGGTGTGTGCCATAGCCATTCCAGGATTGGTGGAGTGGTTCTGGGCCCTGGCTCTTGATTGGCTGTACTCCACCACCACATAAGGAGCCGATATGGTGGACGTCAGCACGCACTTTTCCTCATCCGCCTCCTCTCCCAACCGGTCACACATCAGCTTTGTAGACCCTTTGTGTAGTTTAGTTCTAGTTCGAGCAGTAGGGGTGGACTGTCAGTTTTGGTTTTAGTTTAGTTTGGGAGGTAAGTTTTCTGTCATTTAGTTTCCTTAAAGTTGGTAAGGTTTATTATTTTCTAGACAGGGACTTTTTTTGTTTGTTATTTTGGCCTTAGTCCACCCTGAAGCCTATACCTCAGTTCATCTAATTTTGTCATTTAAACCTACTTTTGGTAAATAAATCATTCTTTTTCTGAATATACAATTAAAATCGTTTTTGTGGTCACTTGGGACCTGGGGAAGATGAGGCCTTATCTTGTTCTGTCCTAGGCCCCCTAGTCTGGGGCATAACATCAACACAAGGAAGGAAGTGAAAAGTTCCAGTCTGGTTTCCGCCCCCTCCATAGCACAGAAACTGCACCCGTAAAAATCACAGACGACCTCCTAATGGCAGCCGATTCTGGTCTACTCACTATTCTCATCCTCCTTGACCTGAGTGCGGTCACATCACTCTCCTCAAAAGGTTATCTTTCGCTGGAATCACTCACACCCCACTGGACTGGTTTAAATCCTATCATCCCAGCCTTCCACTGTTAGTTCAGTTGTGTCCCCGGGCTGAATCCTGGGGACCCTCTTCTGCATAATTTACCTCCTTCCCCTTGGCAATAATCTTACACAAATATAACATTGACATCCACTGCTACACGGATGACACCCAGCTCTACCTCACCATTAAACCCACTTCCAAACTTCCACTCTCCACCCTTACTGACTGGCACAAGTAAAATCCTGATTGTCTGGTTTTTCAATTGCTCTGTTTCTCCCTCCACCACTTGTCTGTCCCCTCCGTCCGTCTACTGGAACTCATTACTACCTAAATTAAGAAATATCAATTCACATTAAATCCACACTCAAAACTCATCTGTTTGAGATTGCTGCACTTTAAGCTGTTTAACCTGTTTGTGCTATTCTTTATTCAAAGAGGGCCTTGGCAGCTTTGTTGTTTTCTGTGATCTCTGGAATTTGACCTGGAATTCTGTCACTAAACAAGAGGAGCAAGCGGTCAATGAGTTGAGTTCAGTTTGTGATGCTCAAGTATGGCGTGAGTAAAGCTGCTGTAATAGACCTTATTCACACAAGAACAAAAACAAAAGGTTTTACCAAAAACATTATTCAGGATCCCACAGCAGTTCAAATGGACCCTTACTTACTTGACATTTCCAAGTTTTTTTTTTTTTACAAAAGTACTTTGGGAAGTTTTCTGTCTTTTACCAAAGTGTCACTTGCCCCAACTGCGTCCAGGAAACACAGAGCTGTGAGGGGCAGACACAGGTAGATTGTCACATGTAGTCAGGCAGCCGTTGAGGGAGTACTTCATTACTCTTGGCAGAGCACACATTTTAAGTTTGTGAGAGTCTAAACATGTGACTGTGAAGTCCTGACAGTGAATGTCTAGGTTTATTTTTAGCAGTAGAATCCACTGCATTGGTGGCCCTGAGAGGTCAGGGCGCTGCAGATATCACAACACATTAAGGAAAAAACATGCTGCAAATATTACTCATTATCACACTTGCATGCAGGGGGATCTCTCTACAGTAAACAACTGCGTTCAAGCCATGGTAAATGCATTGAAACCATCCGGAACAAGCAGACAGGCAGCAGGATTTTCAAAATAAGATAATAAATGATTTTAAACGGTTCAAAAATAACATCATTTGAAGTCATAAATATGGCAGCGATGGATATTATCTACATCCTGTGTAACTTTAACATTATAAACTTACCCACAAGATGTTTACTGTACAGAGATCCCCCTCCCTGCAGGTGTGGAGACATGTGTGCATCAGTTTCAAGTGTCCCCTGGAAACACTGTTGTGTTGTGATATTTGCAGCGTGTTTTTCTTAATGTGTTGTGTTGTGATATTTGCAGCGCGTTTTTCTTAATGTGTTGTGTTGTGATATTTGCAGCGTGTTTTTTTAATGTGTTGTGTTGTGGGGTTTGCAGCACGTTTATTCTTAATGTGTTGTGTTGTGATATTTGCAGCGTGTTTTTTTGAATGTGTTGTGTTGTGATATTTGCAGCGTGTTTTTCTTAATGTGTTGTGTTTTGATAATTGCAGCGTGTTTTTCTTAATGTGTTGTGTTTTGATATTTGCAGCGTGTTTTTCTTAATGTGTTGTGTTGTGATATTTGCAACGTGTTTTTTTATGTGTTGTGATATTTGTAGCGCGTTTTTTCGGAATGTGTTGTGTTGTGGGGTTTGCAGCACGTTTATTCTTAATGTGTTGTGTTGTGGGGATTGCAGTGTGTATTTCTTAATGTGTTGTGTTGTGATATTTGCAGCGTGTTTTTCTTAATGTGTTGTGTTGTGATATTTGCAGCGTGTTTTTCTTAATGTGTTGTGTTGTGATATTTGCTGTGTGTTTTTTCTGAACGTGTTGTGTTGTGGGGTTTGCAGCACGTTTTTTTAATGTGTTGCGTTGTGGGGTTTGCAGCGCCCTGACCTCCGCAGTTAAGGCACAAAAGACACAGAAAGAAACAACCCTTATCACAACCCACCCTCATCCATTCACAATATTAATCATGACTATTCACATATTCCAAACAAGAATTCAAACAGAATTCCACACAATTACCTGGGACCTTGGGGCTAAGGAGGTGGCTCATTAGAAAAACTCGTTAGGTAAGGGCTTTTGTGGTAAAGGTATTTCCCATGGTGATTTAGAGTTGGACCCATGCCCAACTACTCAGGTTGTGATACCACCAGGCAAGTGGGTCTGCGTTGGAGTTTACAGGTTCGATGATCAGTATTGACTTGAAGCTGTCTCGGGAATGCTTGTGGAGCTAAGTCTATGAGACTTCATCAATGTTCACATTAAAAAAAAGTCAATATCAGATTAAAAAAAATAAATGCATATATATGCATTCAGACAAGTGTTTTAGCACTAATGCATCTGAAAATGTGTGATCTTTCAGTTGCCCGTGTAAACAGAAGGTTGATTATCTCTTCTGCATTTGTTTGCTTAGTTTCAGAGTATATTACCAATGAGAAACACAAATGGTGAAAAGTAAGAGCAAGGCTGTCAGACTGAGCTTTGAGATGAAAAATATACTGAAAGTGTTGGCAGAGCCTTTTGTTAACAGCTGATAGTGGCTGATAAGATTTTCAGATAAAACAACAGCCAACAGACAGTTATACTCCTCCAATTTGGGGGCCCTAAAATACCAGTGTAATGTGGACAACAGGTATATTAGGAGCAGAATTTCTAATATGTTTTTAACCAAAAAAAGTGGGTAGTATAGTAGATATAGTTAGAAAGTCTTTTTTTCTGCTGGTTATGGCTAAGTAGAACCCTGCTTTCCCCTGCTGAGTCATTGGATGGTTTTTCAGAACATCTCTAAAGATCAAATTGGAATTGCAGATCAGAGTGATGCATCTATAATGCACAAAATACTGAATTGAAGATATCTTTAATGAGACACCAATCATGAAGAAGTAGACGGTGATGTACAGTAGAGTCAAAGATGGGATATGAGGATAAGGTGATAGTTTTCAGAATTACATTGATTACCTTGTTTAAAATCAAATGGTAGAAAGTGTATTACTAAAGAAAATGTCCTGACACAAAGTCACAAAGTAAAAACTAACTTTATGAGGACTGGGATAAATTTGATGGTTCAGGATTGCTGCTACATAGAAATGATAAGTTACATGCATTTCCTCTTATGAATGACCAAATACATGATGTGTGTTGTCAATGTGTCAATTAGGCTGTCACTCTAGACGTCATCAGTTCAACAGTCGTCCCTTCCTCTCCCGTTTCTCTCGTCTGCCTGGCTCCATCTGCAACAGGACCGCGAAGGACGGTCCATCGCTGGAAGACAAAAAGAGAACATGACAAGTGAGGAGGTTTAAACTACTTACACTTCAATGACACTCACAAAGGTCATTTTGGCTGTCAGAGGACAGGCACTGCAACATGGCAGGCAAGGGAGGTAGCTCCAAAAAAATCTGAGAATGTCAATTTGTGAGTGGCCAGATATTATGAGATGCAGAATTAGAGGACACTGACCTGTGCAAAGGTTCCTGGTGTCACCCACCACTGTCCAGCTGCCCACAGTGGCCCGATGAGAATAGAGGAGAGGGTCATTGCCCACCCCAGTGTATACGCCCAGTCAGGGTAGACGTACCAGTCATTAATCTTGAGGTGTGTGTAACCAACAAGGTACAAGATGAAGGAAGTCTGTAAAAGTTAAAATGTTGAAGAGTTCCAAATGTGAAAGTACATAGTACACCCTTTCAAATACCCATGGGTAAACAAATATTGTACCCACAGCTTGAAGATCTTAATCATAGTTCAAAGTTTTTGATATCATGACCTGGTTTTGTATTCCTGTTTGCGTTTCAGCCACCATAACCTGGTCTCTGATTGGTTTAGGTGGAGATTAATAATCATGCACCAGGATAATTATCAGTCTTTTAAATTATGTCCTAAGTGACTACTGACTATGTACCAGTTCGGGAAGATTGGCTGCAGTTTGCTAAAATTCATCAGCAACCAGAAAATTGAGAATAATATTGTGTGAGGTAGGTTTTAGTCATGAAAAACAACCAAATTGTCAGGAAAAACTAGTCTTGCTAGATCATATAACAGTATTAAGCTCTCAGTTCTTTAGAGTTCACAGCAACATTTTTTGGGAACCCCCTTAAATTCTGTATACTAAAGACAAGTCCCTAGGAAGACCACTGCTCTTAGAATTAGAACAATGCAGCTACAATATTGTTCGTTAAAACATGTTTCTCTCACCAGTGACAACACAGGAAGAATGTATTTCCAGCACACGTGGAAGAAAATAGATGGTCTGTGTCCTGTCATGTCCTCAATGGTGTTCATAATCTGGTCAGAACCTGAGAAATGTACAGACTGTGAATGACACCAGCTTTAGGTTTCATGATGTATCAGGTTTTATGATAGTGATATAAGACTTTCATTAAGGTAGCACAACATAATAAATGAAATCATCCAACCATCTTATCAGAATAATTTGTTACATTAAGGAAATCCAACCAACACCAACAAGCTCTATAAAACCAAATCCAACACTCAAACATTCACGCAAACAGTCATGCTGCAGACATACACTGAGAATATCATTCAAATAGGAATTATATTTACCAAAACACCAGGCAAGAGCCACAGACTCTGAGAAAACCATAAAATAATGACAGGCCCTGGTACAACCATAATAATCAATGAGTAGGAACACGTATATCCCTCCCTACAGCAGAAAGAGACAAGGTTTTAACATGAGAAGTACTTTTTCTTTTGGAAAATCTAACTGTCATTAAGACAATTTTTTTTCCCTCACCTCAGTGACTAAGGTCAGTTGTATGAGAAAGATGAACAAACAGACGAGAAAGAGAAAGACCTCATATCTTCCTGGTGCACGCAAATGCCTCGGAAACAAGTCGGTCAATGATGTGATAAAACACTCTACTGTCACAAACTGGAGACAAAAATAAACCGTTGACATTTTGTGGCCATGAAGCTCCAGTTATATCAGTTAAAGCAGCAACATCATTTACATGAGTGTCAACACTGAGGAAAAAGACCATCAGGAAAAAGCAGACACTCCAGAACTGTGGAAAAGGCATCATAGCTGTAGCCTCGGAGTACACGATGAAGGACAAACCAGGACCTGTGAATCAGACAGTGATAGGAAGACATTTGAAGAGCATTATTTGTTGTGCATTTAGACCTACAACTGAAAAACCAGTGTCTGAAAATGTGAAAAATAAGGAATAGCTAGCTGCTTGAAAAACAACCAGTACATCCCACCCTCTCTCGTCAGCCTTTTTTGTTAATGCTGCACCCCCAAAACTCGGGTTGGAACTTTAACTAAATGTGTGAATGGGAGGCCAAAACGAACATCTGTTAAAGGCACAAACAAAACAGGCGGATGTCCTTCGAAGGTCTTCTTCTGTCAACATCTGGAAGAGTCTACTCTTGAGATGTTCCCACTTACCCAAAAATGGCAAGGACTTATATATAGGATATAATTGGTAAACACTCCACTGAGTTCCCATTTAGCTCAGCAGTTGATTTTTAAGATCTTGATTCTGCAGGAGCAAGAGTAAGTGACTGAACTGAGACAAGACAGTGGCTGCTACCTAGGAATCAACTATGACTAACAAAGCTACTTCAACATTGCTCCCATTTTCCACAACTTATCTGTGCCAGCTTGGGTTTTCAAGCCTAACTGAAGAGCTCTGCATTTATCTTCACCTAAGCAGGCTCAGATTTCATGTTTTTTTTCCAATATCAAAAACGTACTGTGGTGCATAACAGGTTGAGAGTCACTGCACTAGTGAAATATTGTCCTGTCTGATGAAATGTTGTGTTTGAGAATGAAATGAAATCCCAGAGCTTTAAGATGCATTTGAATTGAGATCTTTACGTTTACCTGACTCAACTACATTGTCAACAGTGACGCGTTGTTTCTGTGCCATGAATCCAAGAAGAGAGAAGATGACGAATCCTGCAAAAAAACTGGTCCCACTGTTCAGCAGACACAGCCAAAAGCAGTCTCTACATTGACACACAAACACAATAGAACACATTCAATTCGTAAAATGTAGAGTAATTTACGCTTTATGTTCCAGTACAACATTGATTGTTTATTTTGTTAAATGATTTTTAACACACAATCCGTATCTCGCTGATGAGGCCATCGGGCACAGGCCACACCCCGCCTATCAAGTAAAGGTACTGTTGTCAGTTTCTAAAAGCAAGCCTGACCCAGGGCTTTACCATTCCAACCACGTAATAGAAACACAACAGATTATGATAATTGCAGGGCTCTAATAGCAGTACCACTGCTCAGTAATGCCCATCACTGTTGCCTGACAGACGCACAAGGTACACTTACAGCGTTGCTCACCAGCCAAGCATCTCAGGCTTCAACTGACTCAGCAATACGCGCATGGCTCAGTGACACAAAACATCAGTGAAAGGTGATCGAGATCAATGGAATGGTCTGTTACCTTCAAAATAAATACTGATTTGGATGGATTTAAAGTGTTGGAAACATTTTGTATAATGTACGTACAATTTTTATTGTTGTTTTTAGATATTTTAATGCAGAAATTTAGCATATTATATCTTTTTTTTATTATTATTGTAAACCAACCTTTCAAAATAAAATGATTACTTACTTGTAACAGTTGTTTTTGTACTCATTATGACTGCTCAAAACAATTAGGAGTCCTGAAGCCAAACTATAGGAGAAGCATATTTGAGATCCTGCTTCTATCCAGACCTGTCATAATTAAAGAAGGTGCATTATATCGTTCAGCAGTAGAGGACATTTCTGTAAATTTCTTTAGCAAATCAATATGGGCATTTTCGGCCACAACAATGTCATTTTTGTACAAAGTCCCTGTAAAAACAACTACGTACAGGAAACTTTCCTCAGGCCCACTACATTCACTTGCATAGTCCGCCTACATTTACCTCTTGTGTCCTGTACATGGTAATAATGTGCAGAATCATAATAAAATACCTCAAGATTAACCAGATGTTTAAAATCTGGATAAAGGTAATAACGAATTCCGTCCCATGCTCCAGGTAAAGTCACTCCCCTGATGAGCAGAATCAGGAGCATCACATAGGGGAAAGTTGCAGTGAAGTATACTACCTTAAAATTAGAAAGAAAAAAAAACAGATTTAATGGTGGTAATAACAATGTGCAACTTTGAGTGTATAAAATAATGTCCATTCACCTTTCCTGTGGACCTGATACCTTTCCAGATACTGAAGTAGCAACACACCCAGCAGAATAGAAGAGCCAAGGCCAGCTCCCATCTCACACTGCCCAGCTCCTCAATTCCACCAGACATGCCTAAAACCCGCCGCCTGTGTAGAGAAGTTTAGGGTTGCACTATTTTATAATAAATGTCTAGAATGGGTTGGTATATTATCTTTAACACAGTGAAATGTCATTTAAAAAAATAAAAGAAATTTGGACTCACTCCCAGAACTCAAGAGAAGCAGAGGTGGTGTTAGTGTTGTTGATTGACGTGGTCTGATTTACAGAGACGTTTGGTGACGATAGACTGACACAGTTGGCTCATTTTAAAGAACACAATTAGAGTCATTCACATGTCAGGGCATAAATCATCTGAATGATATATGAATTTAAACTCCACAGTTTTCCCTTTACCTGAATTCCAGACGTGGTCACAGCTGGCCCAGGGCAGCTGGGATGTGAATGAAAAAAACAGGTAGACAAGAGTCCAGACTTGGACAATAACGTAGCTGAAGTCATAAAGTCTCATCACTAATTGCCCATATCCTATTCCTAAGCAGAGAAAAGTCCAATTTCAAAGTCAAGGAAAGTTTGGACACCAACTTAAAATGCAACAGAAACTAAAATCTGCAACTTGTTGAATGGCAAACCTTCTTTTATTTAACAAAAGGTGCAAAAACTGTCCAATAAAAGAAGACATGAAACTAGTGATTGAGACTGCAAACTCTTCAGGAAAATGTTTACTGATTATGAGATGATGAAATCATGTGAAAAATAGGCTAATTTTCCCATAGATTTCCATTCAAATGCAGTTCCTTTGGCAACCAGCAGAGTAGCCCTCCGGTGCATATTCACTATATTTCTACTTATGCATTGGTACTGGAAGACTATGTCCACTTTTTATATATGATCCATGGTTGTACACAACAATAATTGTACATTAACTTATCACACATTTAAGTTTTTATAGAATTATTATTATTATTATTATCATATAATTTTTTATTTTTTGTTTTTATTTTCTAATATTGCTTCTCTGCTGACCTGGGCATGCAACTCACCTTTTGCCAGAGGAAGCAGCTTCTTCCAGCAGGTGATGAATCCTTCCTGTGTGTATTGACCCATTGCAGACTCCAGCAAGAACAGAGGAATCCCAACCACAGCAGCAAACAGACAATATGGCACAAGAAAAGCTCCTGAAAAGTTGTTGCATTTAACCACCAGTCCTCAAACATTCATCAAAATAAAAACAGCTCTGCTAATACAAAAAAGTTTGCATGATTCACCTCCACCGTTCTTGTAGCAGAGGTAAGGAAATCTCCACACATTGCCCAAACCGACCATATTTCCTGCAACCACCAGAATATATTCAGTTTTACTGGCCCACTGTCCTCTGTCTTCAACGCTCGTCATATTTTCTGTTGTTCCCCTTTCCCTGTTCATCAAGAACAAAAATCTTAATTTCTGTTGTTCCAAAGTGCTGACTCACACCCCGCTCTCAATCGATTCATATGAAACCAGTAATTCTAGTGGTTGGGACTGATGAGCTGTTGGATCATTGTTGTGTGTTTTGGCTTTGGCTTTTCGGATAACACAATGATAACCTGACTACAGAAACCCTTTAGACTCGTGTTCCATCAAAAAGCTAAATCTAGGACATTTTGGCAAATCCAATTCCTCATCAACACACTTGATTTGTTTCATATTTTATTGTATTACATCATATTATATGGGGATGTGGCTCGATTAGCAATATGTCTGTGGCATTTCTACTGCACTGCACAGACTGGTGCCCTTAATAAGAGTCCTTATTGTAATTTATTATATTATATTATATTATATTATATGTTATTATATTATATTATATTATATTATATTATATTATATTATATTATATTATATTATATTATATTATATGGTGTGCCCCAGGGGTCAGTTCTAGGACACATTCTATTGTCAGTCATGCATACAGTTTTTTTTTTAGCTATGTGTATTTGCATTGGATTGTAGTACTGTACTTAAAATGGTGTTATTTGATAATTGACTTAACATCTGCATATCACTGTTGTGTTGACTTAACATTAGGCCTAATCCATTTCAGGGAAGTTGATATCATACAGTGTAATTTGGTCACTACATGATGCAGTTTTAAGTTTATAATTGTGTATCTTCAATTTGATGTTACAATTTCATCTACAAATGAAGTATGATTTCAATCAGTTACATATTTCCCATTCTTTAGACAGTTGTTGGAGGTGTTAGCTGTTTTGTCACATGACTTTGGGACCAGTCATGTCAGTCCTCAACAGCACACAAAAGTTAAGGGAGTCTCAATCCTCTAATAGTGCAGGAACAGCCGTCATATGAAAATGTTAAATGGCATTACGCAATAATGTTTTTACCATGCACATCAAACATGTGCTCTAATTTAACTTTTAATGTAATATATGAAGCAGTTTCTAGTCTGGATTTTGTATAATTGTTTTATCTTCAATTTCCCCTTTATTAACCAGACTTGTTTTCTACTGTAGAAAAATTCAAAGGAATGGACTGGAATTTATAGACACATGACAGAGTCTTCTCAAAAACAAACAAAAAAGACACCATTGCCTGCAGCCTGGTGTATTAACAATGAAAGTAAATCTACACGTAACAAGACAATAATAACTCAGACACAGCTGTCAACTAATAGGCTTGTGTTTTGAGCCCCTTAGTGTGTGTGTGTGTGTGTGTGTGTGTGTGTGTGTGTGTGTGTGTGTGCTCCCAAATTCAAAGTAGCAAAAAAAAGTGTGAAGAAGATAAAAGTATGAAACCATCTCAGATTACTGAGTAACCCTTCCTTTTTTCTCTCCCAAACCCATAAATGCTGAACAGTAGACGATCTGGTCTTAGGGGACTTGTCGCTCTCTAACAACCAGACTACCCTGTTAGCTCGCAGAGCAGCGCCACGCCCTCTCGCTCCCTCTGTGAACACACAAGTGGGCCAGTAGAACTGGTATTTGGGTGAGCTATGAAAAGTCGAGCATGAAAAAGGATAGCCCTCTGTGTTTCGGGGAGTGGTGAGGAAATGTATCCAGCAGCCACTTGTGGTTTGCCACAGCATTTCTACGTTATGGCATCTGTTGTATGAGGTCAGACATAATGCTATTTTATTCCGGAGGAGTGAGGTTGTACAGCTGCAGCTCTCATAGCAGTATAGACAGCTGAGTCACAGGCTACATGTACAGTGCTGTATATCCTGTTTGGGGTGTAACAACTGCTCCAGGGTTACTAATTTTTCCCCTCATATTTCCCTCAAAGCGACATAAATAAAACATGCCTCTTGTGTTGGCTTGCTCCAGTGCTTCATTCAGGCCATCAGTGAAACGTCTAGATCTCAGTTATTTATGGTTGCACATCAAATGGAATCTTTTGCTCCACTTCACACAAATGTTTACAGTAAATCAATGTATATTCAAAGTACTTGAAAGAAAAACCACAGGATCTTAAGTTGGAATTAGATTCATGGTCTTCAAAAAGGCTTGCCCACACAACATGGATGTGCAAATGTGTGGTTAAAGTATGACTTATGATTGTCTACAACCTCTCTTATTTTTATTATTACTGGGTTATACTTGTCATACTATGTGTATGCTATATTACTATATTAGTGTGTACTTTATGTCAAAATCTCATATTCTTGGTAATTGTTAATGTCAATTTTTGTAATTGTAGACCTGTAACTTGTTTTTATTATGTACAGGGCTACTTTAATAAACACACAACACATACACACAATTTGATGTGGATATGAAATGCATATGTTCAGCCACTCATGTCAACAGATAATCCGTTGACACTTATTTATATCCAATGTTCTCAGCTGTTAGAAGGTCCTGACACATTACATTTGCAACTGTATTATCCTTACTATTAGTCCATTGACTGTCAACTAAGCAACTAAGAATTTGTCATACTTGTGGTATATATATATATATATATATATATTGTTACTGTTTACTTATCCAAGTGACAGACTATAAGCTATAAGCAGAGATAGAAAGTCAACTAATACGATGCTGGCACAATCAGAGTAGATCAGAGTATGTAGAGCACAATTTATAGTTTCCTGGCAGTCAGTTAATTGTATGTCAATCATCAGTTGAACAAGCGTCAGCTTATTATCTTTTCTTTTTTTTAATCTATTGACAATGACATGTTACTAAATACCTGTTGTTTACACATGGACTATCAAAACAAAGTTTTACTCACAGTTCTGCTGCCAAACTCACACTTGAGAAAACCCCTACAAACTAGTACTAATACATGCATTTTGAGTAATTGTCACAAAACAAATAAAAATAGCTATATTTTCCACAGGAAACAAATGGACATCACAAGTTAAAGGCAGATGAAATTCCTTTTCCCCGGCTACCCATGCAAAGATTTGATGATGGGCACCAATCATTCTGAAATTATTCTAGCATTTCATTAATACCCTTTTCTGGATTCAGTCATCCAATACTTACATTAATCTTTGTGGTTGTGTCATCTTTTACTGCACATGGATGAAAGGCAACAGTAACAAAGGAAGACAACTGATCATTATACCCGGAGGGCAGTGACATGTAATTGTGAGGACTAGTGCAACATAGAAGGTGCTAATTGGTGTAAAACGCCAAGACCAAAATAGGTATACCAACAACTCAAACAATCACAAATCAGGGTTTTTCTTTAGGCTATAACACTTAAATATACAGTGTGTATGTACATTTAATTTTTTTTTTAAAAGATAGGAATTTAAAGCTTTGTAAATACTAATAGTTTAATACGACAATTCTTTCCGTGTTTCAAGATAGAGTCTCATTTGATTTTTAAGAGATTTCTTTAATGATTTTAACAAAACAGTGAGAAGGGGAGCGCCGGGGTGACGTCATAGAGATCCACATCCACAGCAGCAGCAGCAGGGGTGAGGTGACCAGCCGCTCATCCGCCGGTATCATGGCTTCCTAACAGGAGCAGGAACCGTCTGAGACTAACACAGGGATTTCTGTTGAATGCTCCACAGGTTTTCATCGATCTTTTTGAAAACCTGAGGTTGGGACTGAGGGGCTCAGCCTCCCATTTCGCCCCGCGCGGCCGCCGCTGGGATCCAGGATATACTTTTAATTTTATTGGTGAATTTCCATTTGTGAACCGTGGAAGATGGCCGACCCGGCGGAGTGCACCATCAAAGTGATGTGCCGTTTTAGGCCCCTCAACAGCTCCGAGGTGACCAGAGGCGACCGATACATTCCCAAGTTTCAAGGGGAAGAGACCGTTATTATCGCGGTGAGTTGTTTTGATAATGGCCTTTAGCCGCTTGTGAGACACAGCCCACTGGCGCTGTCTGTGTTACGCCATTTTTGATTGTCTTGTGGCTACCGTAGTTAGCTTGTTAGCTAACGTTAGCATCGGGTTGACCTGTAGACCGCTGCGCTGTTTCTCTCCTTAGGCTGCTGCCTGCTTCTGGCCCAACACACACCTTTTAATTACACGTAACTCGTTACACGATAAGTTAATATTGCTGGACTTTCGACAGCAGCGTACAATGCGCGGTTTAAATTAAACTTGTCGACTTTCTGTTGTCGTTAAATATCACTGTTCACTGTTGCCCTGTCACGGCTAGCGAGCTGTCATTCAACAAAGCCACCAACACATCGGCTGGTTTAAATGTCGTCAGCGTTAGCCTGACAATCCTGCACGATATTCACTTCATTTCTTATCGCAACACAATGTTATGAGTAACCCTTCATATCTAACAATACATGCATTAATGGTGAACTGTTTGCGTCAGCATAACATGTCAACCAGCTTTGATTTCGAGGTGGCTAGCCCACTGTTGGCTAGCAGGCTAGGCCAGCTGGTAGTTGACAGATTAGCCGGCCTTGGCTAGCCGGCTAGTTTTAATACTGTGGCTTAATTAAAGCTAACATTAGCTAGTTGACCAGCTGGGAATATAACAAGCCCCCAAGTTGACCAAGAGCTCTTTAATATACCCTCACCAAACAAAACCAAAACAAATAAACAAAAAGCCCTAGTAACAAAACAGGAGTCAGAGAATGTAAACATATCTTTGACAGTTATCTGCTGGTTAAAGGTGATCAATTGGCCTGTAATAACTGGACACTACACTTAATGACCCAATCAGCAACATTTTGTTTTCAATTGCATCTATGTTTTAACCATGATGTACATCAGGGAGCCTCAACTGAAAATCCTGGTTAAAACATAACATGCATTGATTGCACAAAAATAATAAACTGTGAGCATAGTTTGTTGTCTCGGGTTAAATGCCCCGGAATTCGGCAGACCCCCCCCAGCATTTGATAAGGATAATTGCAAGGGCACAGTTTCAACCTTGACAAAAGGAGGAAATGCCTTTACAAATGTCAGTGCCTCCACTTTACTGAATGAAGAAAGTATTTGCTTTGTGGTCAACTTGGTGTTTGTCATGCTTTGTCATCATGGGCTTGTACAGTGTGTCTTAAAAAGACTCTGTGCAACCTGTATTCATGCCATTATATTCTGTAGCATGCCTGTATGACAGGATTAAACATGTGTTTGGTCTTTTCATATTCCTTTTGACTGTTGTAGTGGTAGTAAATAAAAAAGAAACGTAAGGCCGGCCTCACATCAAGTTGGGACATGTGACGTGCAAAAGTCAGTGGCGTGTCATTTAAAAACAGATCTGGTTAAACATTAGTTTTTCTTAACAACAGGCTGTCGTTCTTTTTGTGGACTTTGGTGTCCTCGTCTTATTTATATATATAAAACCTATGGAAACACGTCTACGGAAACGTTTTCCCCTGAGCTGCTGCTAGATTGAGGATCACTGCTAGAATTCCACATGATTATGAACATTGATGTACCAATATTGAATAATGAACAGTCATAACTTACATCAGTGAGCACCAAATGCTGCAAATTTAAAAAATAATATTCATCTACAATCATAAAGGATGACTTCAGGCCTATAACCAATAGCATACTGTCTGTGCCCCTCAGACACAATGTGGCCCTGCCCAGTTCCGAATGCCAGTCATGTTAGTGCCAAAATAACAGTGCACATTGTGAGAGCTGCAAGAGCTGCAGCCCAGATCCTAGTAGCCACTGCTGGTGCATCTACTTTGGGATGTACAACAATATAGTGCCAGTAAGCAGCATCCCAGGCCTCTTGGGTAATCCCTCTTGTGTTTTCTCTCCTGGTTACTAGCTGTGCAACCAATCAGAGCAGGCAGTTGGCCAGGTGCTGGGCAATCTCTCTGGGTAGGGAGGGAAATTATGATGGTGATGTACACTTGCTGATGCTCTTGTCCACAGTTATCTCATATATCTTATCCATTGTGGAGCAACCTAGGGTGTGGACCCTCTTATTAGGACCGAAGCCTCAACATCCGTGCTTAATCACTTTGCCTGTTGTGAAGTGTCAAGAAATTTTGCTTGTGTCCATAAAGGGAGTAAGCCTCAGTTTGCTGAGAAGTGGGAATTGGGGTTGTTGCCGTGGGTCATGTATTAAATTTGGACGTAGTCTTCTGGTTTGCAGGCGAAGCTAATCAGGAATTAAGAATATATTAAATACCCACTAGGCTAGACTCCACTGGTTGCAGTTTGATCTCTGTTAGAATAAATGAGTAAATGAGGATTTAATGACTTAATCAATAGCGTTGGGTCATTCTTTAGCAATTATGTATATTATTTATCATCATTATTATTATTAATCTGTTATATTTTAATAGATGGAGGGAAAAATAAAATTGGCCAAACTGCCCTGATTTCTAAAGATCAGCATCAGTCGTAGAAAAAACCCATATAGGTTGACCTCTAGTCATAACTTGCCCAGTTTCTCAAGCTAGTTTTGTCAGTGAAGTGTAAGTATGGAGCATGTGAATTATTCATTCATCCATTACCTTCCTGTCAGTTGTGCATGTTCAAGATCACCTCATTCGCCTCAGCTTTGTTGTTGCATCTACTAGTTGCATAAAGTCATTTAGAAGAAATCAATGTTTTTTCCCCAAGCCAGCTGTGGACCAGGAAGCATTATAAATCCTCATAGTCTTTGTGCATCATCCAACTAGACTCACGTGAATGCTGAGAATAACCTTGGACTGTGTCCCCTGAATAGCTTATCTTATGAAGTGTCATAACAGGAGGAGGAAACATGACAGAGCACTTGTGAATACGTTTAACAATTCTTTTAACTGTAATTTTATCCTATATTATTATCATAGATAACAAGGCTAATGGCAGCTCTTAGGGGGTTAATTGCTAGGATATAGCGAGCTGGAGTGAACTATCTACATCTTTAGATGCTGCTGGTCTCTGTTGCACCAAACTGCACTTTAGATGTGACCATCTTTCAGAGGTGATTGCAACAGGAGCAGTAGTCTGAATTATTTTTCACTGACTGAGATATTAGTTGGTTTTTCCTTGATGTGAATGTGTTAACATGGAGTCTTAACGACTGTGCCCCAATCACGGCTGTCTCCAAGGTGACACTAGCTGCTTGTGCTCAGCTTCCTCTTGCACTCACAGGTGTTTACACTGAACCTGTCCATTTGAATCCCTTGCCACTCAAACATTTGTGTTTTGCAACCTGCGGTATTCCATGTATTGGCTGTCTTGTTAAAAAGCTCCTAATACATCACATCCAGAACCCCACCCACATCAGGTTGGTGATGAGTCAGCTGAGACTTCAAACCTCCAAAGAAGATGGTGTGCCATCCAAGCTGAACCTCAGAATTGCATATAGCATCACTTTTTAATCCCCTGCAGTTGCCTTCCTAAGTCCATCTATTGATCGCTCTTTCACTGTAAATGTTCTTTTGAAGTTTTAGCCAACTGTGGAATATCACAACCTTTGACGCAGGCTGGCTCTTAAGTGAGTAGGAAAAGCTCAGGGTCTAGATTAGTTTGTTATAAATGGTGTGCCAATAAATGGGACGAGAGAAGCTGAAAGAGGACGAGGATCCTGATTTTTACAGGGAAAGTAAAATGCAGCTGCCACCACTGAGGATGAGTTTATTTGCGAACGTCCAGGTTTGACAGTTTGAGACTTCCTTGTTTGAAAGTTGTTTACTTGTGCTGGGGCTGCAAGGCAAGCAATGGTTATTTTCAGAGTGTCAATTAATCTGTTTTATTCCTGGGTTAAGTTGTTACTATCTATAAAAAGCAAAAACTGATGCTTGTTGTTTTCCAAACCTCAATAGACTATGGCCTAAAAAAAAAAACGTGTTTCGTCCACAGACCCGAGATATTGTTTGCGGTCATAGTAGAGCAAAGGAGCCACAAAATATTAATTGATGAAACTTGTAAAAACTTGATAAATGTTTCCAGCCCTATCTAAAACATTGTTTCCATTGTTCCACTTTTTTTCCAAGGAAGGATTGTCATTGCTGTCAAATATTGACAAAATGGCTGAAAAATATTTAAAACAAATAGTTGTACACTTCAGTCAGGCCGGTACTATGAGAAACAAGGTAGAGAATGTGGTGAAATTAGTGTAGTGACAGTGCAAGGTGTACATTTGCGAGTTGTTTTACCCCAGTAAAGACTGAGTGCCTTTTGGTAGTAGGGTTGGGTGATAGGAACAATTATAATGGTCTTTATGGTTTTAAGCTATGATATTTCAGGAATATATCTCAGTATTAAGTTGGACACTGGCTGTTTGTATGAGCTCATGAAAAGATTTCTTCTCACAGGCCAGTGACAATATATTGTAAATACTGAATGAAATATATTATGAAGTAAAAGAGAAACCACATTTTCAGCAATTTCTGTATTCTATATTCTATTTTTAATAAAGGATGTATGAAGAAGAGTTGTGACCTGACTTCTCATATAATTTTAATGTCTGATTTCATGAATTTTATTTGATAGCATAATATTTGACTGCAATATCATTACTGCAACAGTCTTTAAAACCAGGGGAAAACTAGATCTAACATCTCGTCTCTTTTCACAACGCCAAATTCATGTTAATTAGACAATACAACTAACGATTGATTTCACAATTGATTAATCTGTTGATTATTGTCTAAGTAAGATAAGGTAGTCCTTTATTTTTAAATGTATTATTAAGATAAAAAGGTAGTACTTGTAGACCAAGACCAGGTACTTGTTTGGTCTGTAAAATGTCAGAAAATGAGTTTAGTGTTTTTCAAACCTGGAAATGATGATGTTCTCAAATGTCTTGTTTTGTCCACAAACCAAAATGATTCAGTTTTGACGATTTCTTCGTTGTATGGAGCAAAGAAACCAGAAAATATTCACATTTAAGAAGCTGAAAAATCTGAAAACTTGTTTTAATGATTCATTTAATAATGGTTGCAGCCCTGATGTCAGTACATCGTGTTTTGTTGTGTGCACAGAATATTGTCTTGAATAGAGTGCTGGGTGTTTGTATATTGTAGCTGTCGCTCACTCTTCTTCCTCTTGTTTATTTCAGGGTAAACCATACGCGTTCGACAGAGTGTTTCAGTCAAATACATCACAGGAACAAGTGTACAACGCCTGCGCCCAGAAGATTGTAAAAGGTGATGTGTTCCTTTTGTATTTTTTCCAGTATGTTCACAGCCCATGATTAACTTAACCACAACTACTTTTTTGAATCATTACTTCAACACACTCTGCTTGGTGTTCTATAGATGTTCTGGAGGGATACAATGGAACCATTTTTGCATATGGACAGACATCATCTGGTAAAACACATACCATGGAGGTAAGGATTAACTTTACTCATTGGACTTTCAACTGAAATGTGCGTTGAATTAAATCATCCATGTTTGTTCATAATATGACATTAATTTGCCCTCTGTTTGCAGGGGAATCTCCATGACACAGATTCAATGGGTATCATCCCCAGGATAGTTCAAGACATTTTTAACTACATTTATTCCATGGATGAAAATCTGGAGTTCCACATCAAAGTAAGACGAAAAATATGTTTTTCTGTTATCTGTTTATACACGCTGCTTTTGTTTTTATGCTTCCACACTGACCACAGTTGTGGCCAGAGGACTGCTCGTCAGTCCCTCACTCGTAAACAAAGCGTCCCTGAGGGAATTTATCCTGTGTTGGGACAAACACTCACTTTTTGTCAAGAATGAATTTATTGGTATTTTTGGTGTGTGTTACCCTCATTATGATGTTAAAAACAAACTAAGACAATGGTAGGCATGATGAGTGCTGGGAGTTTTACACACTGGCACCAACCGTTTCTCTCATGTCATCAGGCAGTGTTTTCACACACCATAGACCAGTGTGTGGAGTGGCTTGCAGCTTTGTTGTGTTGGGCTGGCTGCTGCTGTTGCCATCCAGCCAAAAATAACCACTTTTCTTCAGAATGTCATGGTTACCAGACATTATTCCCTTACAATAGTCTGCACGACTATTTTAATGCCATCCATTCATGTTGTAGTCATCTATGCGGTTTGTCCCCGGGCAGCAATAATTGGAACATGTCCCATCTATTATAAACGGTTAAACTAGAGTTTAGAATTTTTGCTGGATTGTGAAATAATAAGGCTCTTCCTCTGTCTCATTTTCATATTTTAGGTTTCATATTTTGAAATCTACTTAGACAAGATCCGGGACCTGTTGGATGGTAAGTGGCTGTGGTATTTCACATCTCCTGATTGCACCAGACAGTGGTAACAGATATGGCGGAGCGAGCTGATGCAAATGTATAAAACATGGAGCAGGTTGGCTGCAAACATGATGCCATTGCTGTTATTTGTCAAATATAAAATGGACACCAAAATGATTGGTCATAAACTAATGCTTATGAAACTTAAATGATGAAAATGCTCACCTTGTTCTTGAATCTTGTAGTTTAGTCTTTCACTGTTTGGTTCTCCACAGCTGTTTTAGTGAAGACTCCATTTATATTTTGAAAGATGAAAATGCATCACAATGCTTGGTCATGATTAGATGATGGGTCTATGTCAAGTAATATGAACCTGCAGAGTGGAAGTTTTTCATTTGAAATCCTCAAAATTGGCCAGAGTGGAGGGATTTTCAAAGTAATTTCCTGATGGGAAATGAGCTTCCACGCATATCTAAGTCCATTTGAACAGTGTTGACCAGGGGTCATTTAAAAACTGGCAGTAGGAGGGGAAGCAAAGGCTGCATGTAATATTTGAAGTTCCCAGGCGTACAGTTTAATCACCATTTCTGAATTTTCTTATTCATCTTCTTAAGGACACAATTTGCTAAGTCCTTAATAAGTTCTAGGTTTTAAAGTTTTTACACATAATTTCAAACCCTGACTTGAATGGCACAGAACTGTTCAAGACGACATGCTTAGTGTTTTGTCCTCTGACTTGTTTTTCCCTTTTATTTCCAGTGTCGAAGACCAATTTGTCAGTGCATGAAGACAAAAACAGAGTACCCTATGTCAAGGTCAGATCTAGTCCCCTGTTTCACGTCAAATATCTGGTAAAAGCTGTTTGAGCAGGCCATTAATCTCACCTCATGTCCTTTTCTTTTTTTAAAGGGCTGCACTGAGAGGTTTGTCTGCAGCCCAGAGGAGGTCATGGATACAATCGATGAAGGAAAATCTAACAGACATGTAGCAGTTACGAGTAAGATACCATTCTGTTTTCTTACCAAATAATCTGTCTCATAAAAACAGAGACTTTTTTTTTTTAACACAAAATTCTCCCTCTTGTAGACATGAATGAACACAGCTCCAGGAGTCACAGTATCTTCCTGATAAATGTCAAACAAGAGAACACTCAGACGGAGCAAAAGCTCAGTGGTAAACTCTACCTGGTGGATCTGGCTGGTAGTGAAAAGGTATGAAGCTGCAAAGGAAAGCTAAGCCACCTGTTATTGGCCCAATTAGGCATATCCCTTCTCATACAAGTATAGATCCATTTCACGGTTATTGTCTTCTTGTAATTCAGTTTTCTCCCACTCAGATTACACTTTGTTCTTTGTTTGACTCTTTGAGCTGCACAGGATCTTGCTGAGGTTGTTGCTGTTTGTTCCGTGTGATTTTCAGGTCAGTAAAACGGGAGCGGAGGGAGCTTTGCTGGATGAAGCCAAGAACATCAACAAGTCCCTGTCATCCCTGGGAAACGTCATCTCCGCTCTGGCTGAGGGAACGGTCAGTGTTTCGTCTGCTGCCATCGTGTAGATATCACGTTCTTCTGCGGGGTTTTAGTGCTTACGTGTATACTGTAAAGTCTCTTTCACACCAAAATTAGTCAATAGATCTACTCTACGCTCATGACCGGAAGAACGTCTTAGTGTTGCATCTGAAAATGACATTAGATTTTGCATTGCTGCCCGAAATACAGCAGACTACGTAGAAATGACTGTGTTCACCCGGGCCTTGCGTCACACTACTAATACCTGCGTGCAATGCAGAGTAATTTGACCTGGGAATTAATGCTGATTAAACTGATTCTCTATGAGAAAAAAAACCTGTTGGAACTGTTTTTTCTGACTAGTGGGAATGGGGTGGTTTACGACAACACACTTAACTGCCTTTTCTGTTAAGCTTTAATCTTAACTACATATCATAATGTGTTCAAATTTGATTTTCTCGTTGTCGTCGTCATCATCATCATCTACCTAAATCAGCTTATAAAGTGTTGGGTCAGTTCAGACCTCAGGTGACTCTTCTTTCATGTCAAATATGAGTTGATATTGCTGACTGTTCCTTTCATTAGCATAGTTACGTTTGTGAACCAGCATCTTTTTTCATCCCAACATTTTTTAACTATAATTTGAGGAGACACAAACTTTCCTCCAAGCAGTGTTTGACTTTGGCTATTCTGTACCAATTTCACAGTTTTCAAATTGATCAATGAATGGATTGTTCTCGTCCCTCTGCACTCTGTAAACAACCTGGGGCGGACAGCTGCTGATATATCTGTGAGGGTATAAACAGATGAACCATTGTACGACGCCTGTACGAGCGTACTGGTGTCTGAAGATTTATAGCACGGTGCCTCGGCTCAGCTACTTGTGTCAGCAACAGAATATTGATGCTTCTGACATAACGAAGCTAACAATGGCTGTAAGATAAGTTATAGCTGAGTGCTGTTGTGACCACAGGCCTCGTCTTTGGTTTCAGGAAAATGGAGAATCAGAACAACACTTTGTTTCATTTGTTTTCTTATTACTTTCGTCGCTTTTTGGTAATTACCACAATTGCAGGGTTTCTCAGAGGAAATTGCGCACAATGTAAATGGAAGCCAAAAATCAATCTACATACACAAATGTGCCCTACACCAGCGATTTCAAACCTGTTTGACTACAAGGACTGGGCAGAAGTTATCATATTTGTGGGGCTACAGAGCCGATAGTGTTCCATTACTAATGACATGTGATGTAATAGCATGTCATTAGTATCAAATCAAATTTACTACTCTATATAAAACACACAAAATACTATACTTAATTTATCACCACTATAAGCCCTTGGCCTTTTTATCACAGACATGGTGGTTATAGCGTGGCATTATGAGTATGAGTGGCTGACACTTGGGATATGGAATAAAAAGTTTGACATTTCTAAGGAAAAAAAAAATACACTACAACAATGCATTGATTTTGCGACCCAAGCCCAAGGCTCAATACTGGCCCAGGCTTGAGGGATGGGAACCCCATCCCTAAACTACAGCTACACTAACTAAAAATAGGACATTTGCTATATTAAACAGCACCTGTGCTCCTTCTCCCCAATGAGGGTTTAATTGATTTTGGCAGTTGGTCTCTGTTGATGTGACCCTATAAAAGAAGATGTTTTATGCATCAGTCAGTAATTTTATTCAACTTAACTCTCTAATGTAGTTAGCCTACTGTACTTGACTGTATCTAGTCTCTTCTTCCCAGTTCATTCTCTGTATTTATTATATATTGTTCTTCTGTTCTTGTGTGATTGCCAGGCCTACATCCCATATCGAGACAGCAAGATGACCCGTATCCTGCAGGACTCTCTGGGTGGTAACTGTCGGACCACCATTGTTATCTGCTGCTCACCTTCCTCCTATAATGAGGCTGAAACCAAATCCACGCTCATGTTTGGACAAAGGTTAGCTGTCCAGTTATATCGTGTTTGAACTGTTCTGTATTGTTTGTTTTTTTCTAGGACCTCAATATTTGAGTTCCGAGCTAAACCAGAGTTGAATGAGTCCATATGTCATGTCGATACGTTCTGAGAGACCGCAGCTAATGTGGTAATATTGATCCATTTTTATTCTACATCCAGAGCAAAGACTATCAAGAACACAGTCGTTGTGAACGTCGAGCTCACAGCAGAGCAGTGGAAGCAGAAGTATGAGAGGGAGAAAGAGAAGAATAAGACCCTGAGGAGCACCGTCACCTGGTTGGAGAATGAGCTCAACCGCTGGAGAAATGGTGAGGATATGCTCTATTTTTATTTTTTTAAATGAACTCTTTATGCTCTAGAATCTAGAGATTCCCCAAGACTGGGTCAGGACCCAGAGATAGGTCGTCAAACAAATCATTAGTTACTGATAGTTCAGAGTTATGTGTTTTAGCTGCAACTTTATGCACAGATTTGCGCTTGTAATAATGAATAAAGTGATTTGGGTCACAATTGCTACGTGGGTCCCCCAACGTAGAAAGTTTGGGAACACTGCTCTGAACAACATACTGACCATAATCTGATCGCCCACCTCAGGTGAGAATGTGCCAGTGGAAGAGCAGTTTGATAAGGAGAAGGCCAACGCTGAGGTTCTGGCCCTCGACAACATAATCAACGACAAGCCAGCTTCCACACCCAACGTGCCCGGAGTTCGCCTCACCGATGTGGAGAAGGACAAGTGTGAGGCTGAGCTGACCAAGCTTTATAAACAGCTGGATGATAAGGTGAGAACATCATTCTAGGATTAGTAGTAGTTTGATGGCTCGTTGGACAGTACACATTCTTATAACAAAAAAACGAACACTGTTGTCCAGCTATTTGTTCTAAAGCTTTTGTCGCTTGATCTGTCATCTTATTTTTTTGGTTTTCATTGCTTCATTATCCAATAGAAAGCAGAAATAAATGAACATATTCTAGTTTTAGATGAAACAAGATATTTGAGAATGTTGTCATTTTAAGGTTTACTGACATTTCCGGACACTCTGTGGACTGAACAAGTAATTGATTAATGTGGAAAGTAATCAACGGATAAATTAATAATGAAAATACTCATTGCACTCACTGCCCTCGTGTACTTGCTAATGTTGCTGTGTGTCTTTGCACATTACAGGATGAGGAGATCAACCAACAGAGCCAGCTGGCAGAGAAACTGAAGCAGCAGATGCTGGACCAGGAGGAGGTGAGTACAGGAAGTTCAACATGTGTCCTGGCTTTTTATCTTTGCAGACTTGGATCTGTGGAAAGACATAGCACATGAAACTGTCAAATCACACAAATTAGCCACAGCATTGAAACCTGGAACTGGATTTATTGTTCTGGCAGATTCAGTTCTTCACAGGCCATGAGGATACAGAGAGAATGAATGATGGTTCTGAATGAAGATTGATGGCCATAGATGAGCCACAACGTTAAAGGGCCAGTGTGTAAGAACTAGTGATGTCTAATAGTGAGAATATAGATTGTAACTAATGAAAGACTTGCATGCGTTATGGGAAGTATATTCTGTTTATGTTAATTAACTCTCCTAATTCTTACACATTGCACCTTTAAATCCAGTGACAGGTTTTAATGTTGTGGCTGACATGTGTTAGTGTCATTCATTTCAGCCCCGTTTTCATGATCACAAAACATCCGTTACAATTTCAATTTCTTTTTTTGCAATTACAGCGATTACTCATTCTCATTAAGGTCTTTCACAGATTTATACACCGTTGAATTCTAACTCCCTGCCTTAGGGCTTCTGACGCTTTCATAACTGTCGCACACGTCTGAAATACCAGAGAAAAGTCAGCAGGGCCGAACCCTGTTTCATAAGAGGCCAAATTACAATGCAAATTGCTTATTCATCCATGTTATAACAAACACTGACTAATTGCTGCAGCTCTAATTACGTTTCTCACCCGTCCATGCAGCTTCTGGCCTCCTCCCGCCGTGATCACGAGAACTTGCAGGTGGAGCTGAACCGCCTGCAGGCGGAGAACGAGGCCTCCAAGGATGAGGTGAAGGAGGTGCTGCAGGCTTTGGAGGAGCTGGCCGTCAACTATGACCAGAAGAGTCAGGAGGTGGAAGATAAGACCAAGGAGTTTGAGGCCATCAGCGAAGAGCTCAGCCAGAAATCGGTGAGGCACTGTAATACTTTAATATTAATGACTTACTGTTAACACGGACATGCAACGCTAAAATTAGACTTGTGCAGCCTCTAGGAATAACAAAACCTGCTGATGCATAAGTCAATTTAATGCTGCTCCAGCCTCTTCCTTTCTCACAGTATTTAAAACGTAATACATGCATAATAAATAAATAAATTAAAGCCAATGATCACAGAATTTGACAGAGTATTTGATCTTGATTAGACTAATTATCCATTTATACTGGTGAAATGCGTGACCTCTCACTTGGTGACTTATTCATCTGAGAATCTGAATTATTAATGGGGTCAACACAGTGTACCTCCCAATAATCTGCCTTTTTATCCACAATGAAGTAAAAGTAAAATGGTAAAACCAAACTTAAACTATCAGAAGAATGAATTTTATATATATGTTTGATGTTTAAATCTTCTCTTTTCCTCTAGTCCATTCTGTCGTCGCTGGACTCTGAGCTCCAGAAGCTGAAGGAGATGTCCAACCACCAGAAGAAGAGGGTGACTGAGATGATGTCGTCACTGCTCAAAGACTTGGCCGAGATTGGTATTGCAGTGGGCAGCAATGACATCAAGGTACAGAGATTGTTTCTGCACTGTTACCATAGCAAAGTAATGTCAGTGCCAGCCTCTCGAGAGAGCAAAGTTTCCATTTTATCCAGTTTTTAATTGGCTGTTTTTGGTCTTTTCCCTGCTCTTAACCCTCTTTTTGTTGGTCTTTCTAGCAACACGAAGGAGGCAGCGGTCTCATCGACGAGGAGTTCACGGTGGCTCGTCTCTACATCAGTAAGATGAAGAGTGAGGTGAAGACCATGGCGAAGCGCTGCAAGCAGCTGGAGAACACCCAGTCAGAGAGCAATACGAAAATGGACGAGAACGAGAAGGAGCTTGCTGCCTGCCAGCTGCGCATCTCTCAGGTACGTGGGAACTGCGGCTGTTGAGCGTCTGAATACTGAAACTGGTTATAATTGATGGCTAAATGATAAATCAATCAGTTAGTTAATGAAGCATTAACACAAAGACGACATAGTTGAATTCTGCTAATATTGTTTAATAGTGTCTTTAACTTAAAAGGTAAGGTGTTTTTAGGTCAAACAGTTAAAGAGTCTAGCCACTGGGGAGATCCACCACCACTGCTTTTATGATCCTAATTTTACCAGAATTTTTAGCTATCCAAAGTAGTTGTTGGCGGCTTGCTCACATGTTTTGTTACACAACTTTTTAAAATGAGATTTTCTGTCCAGAACTCCGTGATTGTTCACGTCCATCTTTAGCCAGTGTTGTTGTGGATGCTGCTGCTGCTTGTTTGGATGGTGTGGTTGCATTTGTATGGTCTAACGAGAGCCCCCACAGGAAGTAAACAAGACGTTACTGCACTAATTGCATTAAGAATTTAAATATTTGATAGGGATGCACCGAAATGAAAATTGTTTGCTGAAACACGAAAAATATTATTATACCAATTCTGTACCATTGTTTTTTTTCATCTGATTTTATTGTTATGGCTGGGACTGTGTGTACTTACCTCACTAAAGTCAAGGCATTTCAATTATATATATATATATATATATATATATATATATATATATATATATATATATATATTCATGCTTCAAAGAATAAATCAATTAAGAAATCTATGAAAGCGCTGCTTTATCCCCACATCCAAGTAATGATCTTTATGGCGAGGATCGAGGACAGTCGTGATAAGGGGGGAGTTTATAATCTGCGCTGTATGCAGCCAAGTTTCACTTTTGCGTAGACTTTCCAGCATTTAATAGGTGCTGTTCCACCGTGTACTCACATCCGTTTTATTTGGTGTTCCAAACTCATCTTGGACAGACTCTAAGTGGGAATAGACATGCTCGTGATGGCCGTAGTTTTGAATGCATCATCACAACATCCTGTTTCAGTCGTTTTGATTCGGTGTTAAAAGTCTTTTGGCCAAAAATCGAAAATGCCTCGGTATCGGTAAATATTGGTGGCCGAATTTTTGGTGCATCTCTAATATTTAGAGACATTGGTAGCTACAATTAACTTGACACCCCTAAGCATAACTGAATATACAAAAATCATTAGAATGCGTCATTATTTACTATCTGTTTTGTGTCTTGTTTCTACAGCATGAGGCTAAAATCAAGTCCCTAACTGAGTACCTGCACAACGTTGAGCACAAGAAGAGGCAGCTGGAGGAAAATGTTGACGCACTCAATGAAGAGCTTGTCAAAATCAGCGCTCAGGGTAAGAGATAATTCAGCATCTTACTTATAATGACTTTAATCTGAAATCAGGAGCGTGTCTCTTCAGGTTAGGGCACAGTTGTTGGGACCTGCTGAGAAGGACTAATACTTTCATGGTGTTCAGGAAAATCTGACAATGAAATCTATATGTTTGTGTTTTACAGAGAAAGTTCATGCTATGGAGAAAGAGAATGAGATCCAGACGGCAAATGAAGTCAAGGTTTGTCCCTCTGCTCCATTAAACATTAATACCAGAGCAGTTTACTGGTGTAGAGCAAGGAAATTTACAATGTCTTTCTTAATTAGTTTAAACATTTATATTAAATTAGTGCTGCTATCAGGGCGAAAGAAATTACCCACAGAAAGTGAACATACATATTTAAAAAAACAGCTATAAGGGCATGTTCCAGCCTGCTGGTTTTCATTATTATATTTCTGTAAAATATTCTGTCAAATAAAGTTTCTGTACATTTTGTGTGTGTGTGAAATCAGGAAGCAGTGGAGAAGCAGATTCACTCTCACCGTGAGGCTCACCAGAAACAGATCAGCAGCCTAAGAGATGAGCTGGACAACAAAGAAAAACTGATCACTGAACTGCAGGAGTAAGGATTCAAAAAATGTCTAAAATTCATTCTTTTACTACAACCTGATAAAGGGTCATTTAAAAATCACAAAGAAAGCAATGCATGTTGGCGATTTACTTGGATGAGGCAGTTAATAAGTTTTCTCTTTCTTTCAGTCTGAACCAGAAGATCATGCTGGAGCAGGAGCGTCTCAGAGTGGAGCATGAGAAACTCAAAAGTGCCGACCAGGACAAGAGCCGCAAGCTTCACGATCTCACGTATGTTTACACACACAATTGCCCGGAATAGTGACTGCAACGGGTATTTCATACAGCATGATTTTTCTCGTCTTTTCTTAAAACTATGTTTTGTTGTTGTTCTTCAGGGTGATGCACGACAGAAGGGAGCAGGCCAGACAGGACCTGAAGGGTCTGGAAGAGACAGTGGTGAGTTTGTGTCTTTTTAAACATCTGGTAGTACATTTTCTTGCAAAAATGAAAAATCACTTTCAACGCCCATAAACTCATGTTAAACATAAAAATCCAGTGTTGATTTTTGTCTTATTTAAGTCATTTATATTTGACTTTTCTCATCCCAGGCTAAGGAGCTGCAGACCCTGCACAACCTGAGGAAACTTTTTGTTCAGGATCTGGCCACCAGAGTGAAAAAGGTAAATTGCGTTTTCAATGGTTAGGTTCCATCTGATAGTTAAGAAGAAGAACTTATTAAAATCAAATGAAAGTAAAGTAGGTATATTTCCATTTCTGTATCAGTAATAATCATGCTTATTTGTTGTGCAGAGCGCTGAGATGGACTCGGACGACACAGGCGGCAGCGCTGCACAGAAACAGAAAATATCCTTTCTTGAAAACAATCTTGAACAGCTCACCAAGGTTCACAAACAGGTAGGGGGGACTCGCACATGCACATGCATCCCAAGATGATTCCCATTCTCCAAACAGTTTGAAACCAAGACATTTTGTCAGGGTGCATCGCAATTGGCAACTAAAAATTGTGTAAACTGTCCCGCAGCTGGTGCGTGATAATGCAGACCTGCGCTGTGAGCTTCCAAAACTGGAAAAACGCCTTCGTGCTACGGCTGAGCGGGTCAAAGCCCTGGAGTCTGCTCTGAAGGAGGCCAAGGAGAACGCCGCCCGCGACCGCAAGCGCTACCAGCAGGAGGTGGACCGCATCAAGGAAGCCGTCAGAGCCAAAAACATGGCCAGGAGGGGACATTCGGCCCAGATCGGTTAGTAGTGGAAAAACATGACAACAGTCTACTTGGTTTAATTCAGAGAGAGAAGTCTTTATTTCAGCTGACCGGCATGAACATAAGTCCTAAGTCTTGTCTTCATCCCACCATCAGCTAAACCCATCCGACCCGGGCAGCACACAGTGGCGTCTCCCACCCACCCCAACATCAACCGCAGCGGTGGAAGCTTCTACCAGAACAGCCAGACGGTGTCCATCAGGGGAGGAAGCACCAGCAAACCAGACAAGAAGTAAGTGGACCAACAAAACGTCACTGATGCTGTTTGCAGACATGGAAAATTGGGTTAATTTAACATTTCCCAGAGTTTGTCATTCACATAATGACACATACAGGGAGAGATTGTCGGCATCAGATGCATTCACAACAGTAGGATATCTAGCTTGAGCATAAAGGAGGCAGGACAAGGGCTCACATGGACATATGCTGAGACTTATCTAAGGAGACACAAGTCGAAGTTCCATAAACTCCTATATAGCCTTCTGGACAACTGAATTCATGTTTTGTCTCTGTTAATGCATCTAGTGGCTGAATAGAGAACAAAGAACTTCATGTACTAATCACATGCCAGATTTAACTAGGTATAAAAAAATGTACCGCTGCTTTATAGGAGACTTTTTTAATGTCTGGACCAAAATGAGTGAATCACTGTGATAATGGTGAACTGGAATTATATAAATATGCTTAAGATTAGTAAATATTTAGCTCTGTTATCAACTTGTGCAAAAACACAGACGCAAATTGATGACGACACAGTACACAGAGGAACTAATGCTTCAAATGAATAACCAAAAAAACATTGTAATGTCTAATAATCTCAATATATCTGATAATGTTAAAAACTGAAGTTAGAAAAACATGTATAAAATATTGTAATTTTGCAAAATAAAACCAAAAACTATTACAGACAGTATCAAAAAATGTTTCCGTTTCACAAAAAAAATATATTTTTTAATTGTAAATTGTTTTAAAAGTAAAAAGAATCTTGTAAAAGGTCACTAGAAATCATGAGAATGACTGTCAGGCTTCCCAAAAGAAATCACTGGGAGTGTATGTTAGTGAGTGAGAGGGCACTTTGAGTCCCTCACATGAAATATTAATGATTTTTCCCATTAACGGCCATCCAACAAATAGAAAATCATACCAATAACTTTATTGTATGAGCTCTGCCATACACTGCCAGGTTTTACAAATTGTAAAACGTCCCATTTCGAAATACGATGTTGGCTAACGGTGTGTTTTCTGTTCATCTGCAGCTGAAGAGCAGTGGGATCGAAGGACAGTACCACAGAAGAAGAAGAAGCCAATGTCATGCCCCCCTCGCCCACCCCAACAAACCTGTCATTCCATTACAGTAAAGAGGCTCCTTGTCGCTGCTTTGGAGCCAAGAAGGAGTTTCTGAATTATAAATATATATATATAAATATTCCTGGCCTGTACAGCTCATCCTCTTCACCACCTCATCCCCACACTCTCCCCCCCAATTCTCACCATGACTGATCTCCTTTTCTCTCACTGGATATAGTAAATAAACAAGAAGACAAAGATAAGTTTAAATTTACAAAAAGGCAAGATTATGCACCCTTGGCAAGCGAAACTGCGCCTGACTCATAAAATGTGTAGCGTGGGTTTAGTTTTCTTTTTTGATTTGCACAGTGTCTTGTCATCTGTCATCATTGTGCAAGTAGTTCTGCACTGTGCCAAGCTGAATGTAATGGTAGCAAGATCCGGACACACACACACACACACACACAACACAAAAACACCTGAATGGAGACCCTACCAAGAGAAATAGCTTGACCCTATAGCCTAACTCTGTACATTTCATTATTACTATTATTGGTTGTTAACCACACTTTTTTCTCTGGCTAGATTTTACATGCTTCTTTAAGGAAAAACAAAAACTACCAAAAAAAAGAGTACAGTTTCGAAATTGACTAGATAGTGTCGAGCACTACTGTTCCGTTGTGTTTTATTGTACAGATATAAAATTGGCACCACTGCACAAGCCTCCCTGGAGAAAGAGAACTGGATGGGAATCTGGGAACAGTATAAAAGAAGGATTTGGAGAAAAGAAAAATCCACGATGTAAGACAGTGTACTGTAGATGTAATGAACTAAATACCAGTGGAGGCCCACTGTTTTTATCATTAAGTTAAAAAGGAAAACCTATACTCGTTATTGGTGACTTGATAAGAAGGATGTAAAGAATGTAGGACGGTAAGGAAACAGGAGAAAGATCCTATTAAGGAAACAAACTTCCACCTTTTATGCTAAGTAGATAAACGTATTGTTCTTATTCCTCTCAGTGGTTAATCATGCTGTATCAATGGACGCTATTTATCTCCCTCCGCACATCGGGGCACGTACACTTCAGGCGCTCGTCCTGTCTTAGCTGGGTCACTGTCACTCACTCTTCTCCCCTCACTTTTATATTCGTGTTTTTCAGTCCCCCAATTATTCGTCCGATTATTAAAAAGTCAATCAGAACAGCATTTAATCAATGATTTAATTCATTAAAAAAAATGAAAAGAAAGAAAAACTCCAATGACCTCATGACCACCTCATTTGTGGTATGTGTTAGCAGAAGTGATGACATTTACGAGGCTCCTTGAACGTGTCGCGTAGCTCATCTCATCCCCTGGAGTTTGTTTTCCTGGAGTGCAGAATTGCCAAGTGAAGTTTGTCAGATAATTCCCACGCCCACCCCTTTATGAATAATTCATTTTCATTCTTCCCTCCCTCGAAAACCACACACGACTCAAAACACTCTTGTCATTTTTCTTTCCAACTTGAACCTTTTCCGGTTGTAAATTTGCCCAAACCTTGACGTGTCGTTGCTGGTTTTATTTGCTGTATCTTTTCATTGTTGGTAGATACATATTTGAAGGGGGAGCAGCGGGCAGACGGGCAGGAGGGTGATGTCAATGACGTTGGACCCTCGCCGCTGATCAGCCAATCAGGAGAGCAGGGTCTTAAAATTGCACAATTATCTGTCGTTATCTGGAGGAAGGGTTTATTTAACAAAAACTTAGTCAGGGGTTGTAGGATTTATTATGTTTTGTTTGTTGTTTTGTTTTGTTTTTTTAGTGTTCTTAATTATAATTTTTTTGTCATTTTAATTCCCACCTCAGCTTTTTGTTTCCCCTCTTGTCTTTAACCCTGTGAAGCCCCGGTACAGTGGCGCAAAGATCTCGTTGTGATTGTAATCCCAGCACGAGAACACTAACATGTTGTGCAAGTGCAATATACTGTAAAAAAACAAAAAACTAAAAAGCAAAACAAAATAACACTGAATATCAGTCGGCTGGCAGGTGTTTGTGAGTAAACAGTGGTGATCCTGCCATGCTAAGTTCGGCTTTGTCCCGCTCCTCCTCTGTCGGCTGCAGTTTCACTAACATGGTGTATTTTCTCTTTGAGGGCTTCTTGGATTGATCTTGAAAACAAAATGGTAATTTTCCTGCCAACATTCAGAGATGAATTTTCTGAACGTGCATGGTAAACATTTGCATTGAATATTTACTCTATATCGGAGTGCAACAGGGAAATCATAGAAACCTCATTTGGAAAAGGACACTTTGGTTTCAGACCGGGGGAACAAATGTAGCTGGACATGGTGGAGGAGGAGAAGTGCGGCTTTCTCATATTAAATGTCGTACTGCAACCTGTCATCTCTGAACAGGAAAGTCCAGTTTAATAGCACTTCTTCACAATAACGGCACTCAGAAAAAACAAAAAACAAAAAACACTCCATGTGTGTCTGTTTTTGACTGGAACTTAAAAAAAAAAAAATCCAAAGTCATGTTCATGAAACTGTTTGTTGACGGCAAATAATTTATGTAGTAATAATTTCTTTCTATGAGCTGCCGAGAGGAGTAGCTCCCCGTGTCTATGACAGGACAAGTGTTTGGTGTCTATCGATAATGGTTTATTCCCTCTGTGTAATCTTCTAGATTAGCTGAGCAGCATCATGGACCTCAATCATGTTGATCCTTTGACCTTTCACCAAAAAAAACAAAGAAACCGTGATATGAAATATGGGGAATACATAATAAATAAACAGCAGAGAATATTATTGATGTTGTTCCTGAATTAATTTGAATTTTGCATAATTCTAAATAATAAAAAAAAAAACAAAAGTGTATCCACTTTTTTTTATTACTGTGTAATAGTTGGTCAATTTTTAAAAGGACAGTTTTGAGGATCCATCAATGGACAAAGGTACTGGATCATTCCTGGAGAACTGGGACACAATGGCAGGGCTCTGATACGGACGGAGATGGGAAGTTAATGAGATCACAGTTTTGGATTGACTGCATGATGTAAATGTATGTGTGATTAAATAATTATGAAAAAAGTTCCCCACTGCTCATGTGGCCTGTTTTTGTGTTGGGACAACATTTGTGTTCATTGTGTCGTTATAAACCAAATGGTGTTGGAATATTGGGAGTTGGAACATATTTATGTATATATATATATATATATATATCTTTCATTTTGGATGCTTTTAATTTGGAAGTGTTTAAATGAATAGTAAAAGTCATTAAACTGTGTAGGGTTTTTTTTTTTGTCAGGGACTGAATATAAAGTTAAACAGCTACCACTTATTTGAGAGTGTTATTTAAGACACTATACCTGGACAATGAATAGTTCAAAAGGAATTATAGATCCACATTAAGTCAGTAATAGATATTGGTAAGGGCATCAGATGGTGAGAGAAAAAAAGAAACATGTCTATCCTTTATCTCTGCTGGAAATACTGACAACAAACATGGCAACCCAAACATTATCATTGTCAAGAGCTCACAAATGGTCCGTAGCCATGGACATTAAGGAACAATTTATTTTCATCCATTCATATTTAACCCCAGTAATATATCCTTTCTTCTACACCAAGTGGTGCCAAGAAAATGCTTTCATGTTACCTTTTATTAGGAAATCACATTGAGTTGAGTGTTGAGTCACAACTACACTTTCTGAACCATTCTGAAAGTGCAACTATGTGATGTAAGACTTCACCTAAAAAACACATACAGCCATTTTTAAATCTAATTTCCAGATTATACGACATTTGTGCCGCAGTGTCTGCATTTGCGCTTCGTTAACACTAGGTGACGCTGATTCCTATCGCTCTGCGTCCTTAACACCTGCGAACTCGGACCGTACGTAGAGTCAAAGTTATACAAGGAAGAGAGGACTCACTCTGACTATTTTTCCGCTCGTCCGAAACCATTGCGCAGTTTCGTTTATTCAGTGAATTCTATGCTAATTAAATGACGCGACAGACGCTGCATATCATTCGTTTAATGTGGGCCCAAAGTTGTAATGACAGGTACGTAAAATAGCTCTTTTACGTACCTGTTTGTCTCGTTGCTTGATATTTTGATTCAGCTTAATTTCCGCGGTCAAATTAACTCAAAGGGCATGTGCCAACCGGAAGACGGTCAAAGTTTCCCTTGGAAAAAAAGGTGGAGTAACACCTCTTTTGCATAGACGCTCTTTGGCAGAAGGTAGTTGCCAAAGTTGTGAGAGCAGAGTAAGTGTAGTGAGTGAGTGGGTGAGTGCACGAGTGCACGGGGACGAGTATTGTAGGAGATTATTGAGGAGAACAGGAGAAACGGGAACGACGCCGTTATTATCGGACTAACCTGACGAGTCAAGTGGGGAAAGCGTTTGATACTGTCGACGGAGGACGTTAGCGGGGATTCTACCGTCACCCCGGGACTGTGTCTTCTCCCCGCCGTGGACTGTCTCGTTCCCGCAGTGAAGAAGGTAAGTGAAGAAGTGAAGGTGCGGCGCTGCTCGGGACACTCAGGAATGTTTTAGCCACACACAGCTAATTAGCTAGCTAACGTTAGCGACGGGACAGACGGACGTCCTGACAGCAAGTTCAGCCTAACACCACATAAACAGTGGCTTTAGGTTGAAAGTGTGGCTTTTACAACCACAGTGAAAGTACAAATGACAACTAACACGGCTAATTAAGTTTAATAGGAGCAATTATAAGGAACGGTTAGAGTTTTCCCATCCAGGGAAAACATCTTTATAATCACAGTATGGAAAATAAACGAAGTTACAGTTATTACAACCCATTTGAATCAGTGTTGAAGCATTCAGTTGCTGAAAAGCCTTTACTGACTAAAACATGTTTGTCTACAGGAAATATTTATCACTTATGTTTAAACAGCAGTGAAATCACGCTGTCATGGAGAAATGCCACTACTCAAATGTACCTTTTTACTCCTGCACACTTACACAGATATTCAAATGGTCATTATCTCTATTTTTTTTAATTCAAAGAATGGACGCTTTAATTCTAAATAGTCAATTATTGTTGTACAGTAATCTCTTTGTTGAATTATGTTGTCTGCACACATTCAATGTCCCACAATCAACTGCAATACATCTGTAAATAAATCACAGTATCCACTGGTAGTGTTATCTGCAAAATATTGGTATCGTCAGATATTGGCGTTTAAACGTGTTATTGGATATAGGCAAACACATTGCCGATGTGACTAATGACGGCCGATATATCGGCAAAAAGTCTAATATCGTTAGTTCGTTACCTGTGGTTACATGCATGGCAGCAACATTAGGATATTAATCCGATTAAGACAGGAATCTGAATAAGACACCCCATTTACACAACTTTATTTATGTTTTGAAATAAATCCACCTGTGTTCTGTTAAAAGTAAAGGCCAGTATTTTGAACAGGATGTAGATGAATGTCAAAAGTCACATTGTCGGTGTCCATGTCAACACAATTAGACATTATTTTGAATAAGTTTGCATGAATTGCCAAATGAATGTTTAATTTATGTGTCTGCTTACATGTTGCAGTGCATATTACAGTCATGACACACTTCTACTGGCTGTAAAAATCCAATAAGGCATTATAATCTGTGTGTGCATGTATTTAAGCATGATCTCATTAGTTATTCTTAATACCTTATTGGGGTGAAGGAGGTAATTGAAAATGCTACTTGATTGACTGTCAATTTAACTGATTTAATATTGAAATATTGCTGTCCATGTAAACAGTACCACCAACTCTTTCAAAGACTAAGGGTTAGGTATTTGCTTACTAAATATGACAATTATCTTTACTGCAAATACAGTATTTTTGCGCTTCTATTCAGAAAAAAATCAAGCCGTATAAAACTTTGTTGGGTATTTTCTCTGTTGCAATTTGCAATTTTTTATTATCAGATGTATTCTCTCTCAGTTGGTTAAATGATAATCAGATGGTTGAAACCAATGAATCATATCATGATATTTGTTGCATCACATGTGTATCTGATTCAACTTGAAGCTGGTAAGCAGGTCATTGTTGTGAAGTGTGAAAAGAAAGGTCAACTGTTTGGTAGATTTTAATATTTCACTGCCTGCTGTCATTCATAGAGGGATGATGCACTGGCCACTGAACATGTTGTCTCTGTGTTTTATTTATGTTGTGAGCCCTCAGTTCTCTCCTCACCCTCATAAGCCAACTGTAAGTGAGTGGCAGCTGTGGTTTGTTGAAGTGTGACAGACTGTGGCTATGACAGTAACAGCAGAGAACCTCAGGGAGTTGGGTTTTGAGGAACATTGTGGTGAGAGGTGTCTAAGTGGGACAGTCTGTGCTGAATCCCAGCTGTTCGGGGCAATGAAGGCCTATATTCGGTGTGACTGAATCTCAAGGTCACAGTGAACTACTTAACGACTTCTGCTCATTCTTGGTGTAAGACTAATTGCCATTTTTAATAATCGGTGCAATTGTTTCACCTCTTCAGTTATTGTGACATGTACATGGCTCCAAGATGGCATGCTTGCTGACTCTAGGGGTGGGTCAAAATGATATATGATGTATCAATACGACAATCTATAAGCGGACGCACACATCGCTATTTTAATTAACAAATTAAGGCACTCTAAAGTAAAGTAAACAGTCCCTGCCAGTTTCACTGACCAGACAAAGCTATTTCATGTCTCCTTGTGGTGGCGCTGCTCAAATGAATAAGGGAAACTTGGGTGGAAGTTACTTGGCCGAAGACGAGGGAGTTTACAGCGGGATAATGGCGGAGAAAGCTATGTTAAGAGAAGCCCCATCAACGTTCAATACATAGACTTTATGCACTTTGCTCTCTATGTTGTAAATAGATAGAGAAAATATGTTTTTTTTTCTTTCCCTGTGATTCCCACCCCTTGTTGCCACACCAGTGTTGGGGACATATCATCACATGTTCAGTTAGTATTGTGCTGGGCCCTTGGCCATTGTTGACTTGTTTTGTTTTGTTACTTAAAACAGCTTCCTGTTGTGACCCAAATAACTCCCCAGTGGGAGTAAAAAAAAAGTGACTGAGTGGCTAAACAAAAGACAAAAATAGTGTCCAGTGAACTCATTGTGTGTTTTGATTTTGTCACAAAATGTTCACTACAGTCATTTTAAAGGCAACATAATTTTTTTTTTTTTAAATACTAATATTTCCAGTCGGCTCTGTTCAACTTGATTTCCCCTTCCTTTAGTTAATATAACTAATTCAAATGAACTGTGGCCACCCAGTATACAGTCTGCCTAACAAGAATCATGTGAGACCTGAAGCAGGGGAGTGACTCTGTTGTCTCTCTTGTCCATGTCAACATTTCATAGAGTTATATTAAAAAACAAACCCACTCCAAGGTGCTGTTCTGCTTACACATGAGAAAATGTGAGGGTGTGTCTCCCGCACGTGCTGACAACGACACATTTCTAAAGCCTGTATGGATTTAAATACTTCCAGACACATGAATTCTTCTGCAATCATTTCCCAGCACCTCCAACATACAAAATCAACAGACCAAGGCCCTGACTTCATGTCCTATAACTCTGGCTGGTTTCATACTGCCTCCCTACTTGTCCACCCCCCATGTCTCCTGGTAATCTTATTACCATCACTTTAGATTAGGGTGCTTCCTCTGATTTTGCTGATTGGTTTCTGAGAAGATTTGTGCTGTCTGCTAAATGGACACACTGTTAGGTGCACTTAATCTAGGTAGGGATAAGTGAAAGAGACGACAACCCCCAGTCACTGCTAAATCCCTTTCAATATGAAGAACTAGAGAACTCTGAAAGTATCAGTAACACATGTGTGTTATTTGCAGACATGCTGGGCTGAAGTCATTTGGGTAATGACATTTTGAAAGCATTGTTTTTCACATGAATTCTCAGAAATCACATGGAATTACAATATGTTTATTATTTGATAAGGTTGGGAAAATAAAAATATATGAAGTGATGCTTCATCAATATTTATTTTAAACCTATTTTTTGTTGTTTGAGAAAATAATGGAGAAAAAAAGTCAATCAGTGTTTCCTAAAACCCATACATCTGCACATCCAATAATTGAGAAGTTGCTATTGTTAAAAAAGGACTCAACTCCACATATCATCTGCACTTCCTCCCATCTGAATGAGGAGGTCACAGGTTAACGAGGAAGGCTACCACTTCATGTAATAATATGCCCAGCCACCCGGCTTAATGCGTCATTAGCCTGCTGTGCTCTGTGTATTGTGACTGAGGAAGTTTGTTGTTTCACTTGACTAATGGATGATGTGAGCACCTTTAGCCTGAACCTGGTTTTCTCTGGTGATACGATCTCTCCTGTCCTTGTATCAAGAGTAATTCACTTACTCTCGGCCTATTCACACCTAGTAACAGTGCTTTATTAAGCTAATACACATGCACCTGAGAAAAAAAGTATGGCTCATTATGAAACTGTGGTGGGAATATAGACAGCTTCTGAATCCACATTTACGGTTCTTTGGACACTCTTATCTTTTAAAGATTCAGTGTGTAACATTCAGTAGGGGGTTACATTTATTTTAAAATGATATTGTATTGTTTTTTGTAGCCATACAATAAGCCTTTTACACATACTCTATGTACTTAAAATCCTTGCAACTTGTATGTACCTTGAACAAACCAGTCAGAGCTTACATTTCACTTTTACTACACAAAAGAAGCCAATGCATAAACCAAATTTGAAACCTCTGTATTGATCAGGAACCTCAATACAATTAGCTGATGGACATCTCGGTTTGCTTGTCAATGACGGCGTCCTTTTTGGTTTGCAAAGGCCTGTGGGTTTGTGTTTTCCACCATGATGTGCTAATAGGAAAGTGAGGGGTGAGCAGAGGGGTCGTTCTTTTGGTTGAAATCTGCAGTCTCATCATTAGATTTCACAGGCCGGACCTTTTAGGGATCTTGTATTGTGGATACGTCCCATATAGAGCTTCTGTGGTGTTGTCTGGGAATCAGACTTCCTCTTATTCACCTAATATCAAAAAAGGTTTTGTCATTCTATACCAGTTTAGGAGTTAATCTCATCAGTGTTTGTGAGCCAATAAGAGTGCAGCATTCTGTTTTGGCCCTTTTCCACTATTGTCCCAGCTCGCCTCTTTGGTTTGTGATGCCACTGGTGATCAGCAGTGCTGTCGCTAAATACACCAGACTCCTCTGTTAAATTCCCTAGACATTTCCCTATGTCTTTGTTGGAGATTAACCCATGCATTTAGGATTGTTAAGTCTTTTTAACTGATCTACAGTTCACCATCTCTTCCTGTGACACCACTCTGACCAATCAGTGGTCGGCAGTCTGGCGACTTCACGCATAGTATCGCCTCAGCTCGCTTGGAACCTCGCCAGAGCAGGTACTAAAAAAAAAAAGTAACTGGTACCAGGTACCATGCTAGTGGAAACACAACGCAACTTAACCATGCCAAGGCGAGTTGGGCTGTTGGAAACACGCCATTTGACTGAGATCTAACAGTGCTTGATTCCCAGACTGGCTGTCATGAGGCATGCAAGAAGTTACGCCAGAGATGGAGCTCATTCCCCGAAGTAGAAGAGGAAGATGGGCCTTAACATATGTGTTTTGTTTGATGAATGAAGGAGAAGTGGAGAAGATCTAAAGTGCATGAATTAATATGAGAGCAGGAAGTTGCTCCACATTCCACTGCTGACCATCCCAGCTAAAATTAAAACACATTACTGTAATATGTGATGTAAGTGACGGATGAGACAGATTTAATAAAATTGGGATTGAAAGGAATCTGAATCGAAGAAGACTACCTTCATTAAATGTCTGCAGGACATTGCAAATGGCTTTATTTCAGTTTCGATATGCTGATTAATCGTTCAGCTATAAATTAAACCATAGGGATAGAATAACCATACAGACTTTGCTGATGAGGTTAGTTGGTACAACACATGTGACTCCAGATGGAAGAAAGAAGCTTTGTTTTTGTTTCTTTATTTCAATCGTAAAATTAAAACCATTAAAGGATTAAAGCTTTATTAAGAGAAATGTTCACTTGGATGTGACCCACTTTGTCATGTTGTAGGTACGATTGCCATTGTAATATCCTGCTCTAACAGCAACTGACACTGTAATATCCTGCCAAGTCATATCAATGAAATGAGGTTGTGTCTGCATCACTTTCTTTAGGAACACTGTCTGGGTTGTTGATGCTCTGCAGTTTGAAATACATTCGGCCAAACTTAATGTTGTTTTCGGTGGCAGGGGAAATAAGAAGAACTTCAGCATGAGATTATTTTTCGCTTTATTACTGTCCTGTCAGTGTAAACACTGTTCAAGTGCCAGAAATGATTCAGATGTTTGAGGTTGATTTTGTGATTTAATCTTTACCAGAACCTCAAGAAAAGTGTTTCATTGTTGATTAGTCTTGATTGTTTTATGTGATATATGATATATTCTATGATTTTCCAGAGAGCAAATTGACAAGTTTATTACTTCCCAACCCAAAGGTAGACTGAGCTAACTAATAATATCATACTTATATATACTATATAGTACATTTTTTGTGTACATTTTATTAAAATAAATCAATTCTCTGTGCACTGCTCAGTCAAACAATTAATTCACTTTTATTTTGTTACAGCATGTATGTAGCAAGCTCTTCAGTCTAAATATCAGTTACAGCTAAACCCCCATTAATTATGTAATTTAACAATTCAAGTAAACTAAAAGACATTTAAGAGCTCTTAAAATGATACTTTTCCTGGATCTTAGATTTACCTCCCAACGTTTCAAGAACATTACATTGAAACAAGTCAACTTGAACTTGTCAGAGCATAAAATCTTTTGTTCCTACTTGCACCACTGGCCCCAGCTAGTACCACTAGCACTGCATCTTTATCTATACAAAAAAACAAACAAAAAAAACATACTACTAGAGGTTCCCTGAGGCAGTTTTTGACAACATCTAACCGTGTCACATTCCTGCCCAACGGCAACACTTGTATGATAACATTATCTTTTCTTTGGCCTCTGTTTTTGTCATTTTTCCATTGGTTTGCCTTCAGAGTTCACTACAGATAGAAGAATAGCTTTTAAAACGTGCATGCTTCTTGTCCCTGGCAGTTAAAGCATGAGCATTTCAAAGTTCAGGTTGCTCAAGGTGTGTTACAGCCTCACCTCATGTTGTAAGAGTGTGTCTGTGTGTGTGTGTGTGTGGGTGTGCATGTGTGTACTCAGATGTGACTCCAGCAGGAAAGTATGCGTGTGTGATTTCACTAATCTCTCCCCTCAGCAGCAACATGCCTCAGTTGCGGTCAGACAGGAAGAGAGAGGGGCAGAGATACACTTGTGTAAGAAGTGAGATCATGTGAATCACATTATTGTTTCCCCTCCTTTTTGATCTCATGTGCTACTTTGCAGTAATTAATGGACTCAATGGTCATCTTTTGAAGAGGGGCTAATGTCCTTCAGATTAGGTCATATTCAATTGTTAGTTAGTGAAATATAGGCCTCAAAAGACATGTCTGCCTGTGTTTTTGTTGTGTTAGACAGAGAGACAGAGAAAAGGAAAGAGGAGTATTTTCTAATTTCTAAATACATTACCTAAGCTAATACTCACAGGTTCACACACAGTAAAGCATAGACAGTATAAGCCAGGATTGCATTTTTGTGTATACTTTTAAATATTGTATTAAATTATAATACATTTTATTTTTATTTGAAATGGTTTGACGCTAGAGTGAGATTATCCACAGATCCCGAAATATGTTACAGTATTTTTTTGTATGATATTAGGCGAAATACTTCTTATCCTGCTGTAATTATTAGAGTGAATCTTTTTTCAGAGGAAAATATATTTGTTAATACTTATTTGACATTTATATCTAGTTTTAAATGACCACTGTAAATGTAGATAACTTGTTTTTATTTTGCCAACAAGGGTGTGTGTTAGGAGCATTAGGAACACATATACTACACATAAGTATTTGTTTATTTATCCAAATTAATATTGCCAGCATTTTTGTATGTGGAATGTTTTCTTAGTATCCTGCAGACATAATGCTTGGTGAAATAATTAAATACCATTTACCAAAGGCCCAGGATTAGAATACTATTAAGGGACATAAAGTAACATTACAAAGTGTGACAATATTTATTTAAAATCATAATTGTTTGTTGTTTTTCTTTAGGTCTGCTCATGACGCAATGCTAAAAAACATCTCACTCTTGTGGTGAGCTGAGGTGTGTGGACAGTCAGAGGCGTCATGGCAGAGCTGCCTATTGCCCCGGGAGAAGTCTACATCGAGGTGGAGTATGACTATGAATACAAGTCCAGCAAGGACCGCCTCATCACCATCCGGCAGGGGGATTGCTACATGCTGATCAAGAAAACCAACGAGGACTGGTGGCAGGTGAGGAAAGATGAGGGGACTAAACCATTTTATGTGCCAGCTCAGTATGTCCGGGAGGTCCGCAAAGCCCTAATGCCACCACTTAAACCATTCCCACATCCTCCTGCTGCCACCAGCAATTCACCTCCTCAAAGTGGAGGTTCACTCTGGGTAAAGCCAACTAGCCTGGAGCTGGGTCTCCAGGATCGGCCTGCAGAGGACCTTCACAGACGTGAGTCCAACTCCCGCCGATCTCCATCCGCACAGACTAGCTCCTCTGGTCACTTTAGTCCCCCCACCCAACGCAGGGACAGTAACCACCGCCATGCCCCCTCCACCCCCACAGATCACGACCGAGCTCTGCATGACATCCTAGTTCAGGGTGGAGGTCTCCCGCCCGCCCAAAGAGGAGGGTCCAGCACTCTGCCCCGTTCCCGAGCTCGATCCCCAGAAATGGCAAGGGCCCCACTGGATGTTGACAGCACCCAAAACTATGACTCAGCAGAAGAGGAGAGGCCCACCAATGACTCGGAATCTGGAGACGAACTGAGCAGCTCTTCCACTGAACATCTCCAGGTAAAAATTGAGAACTTCTTCTTCTGGTGTTTGTTGAATGTTTTCATACGCATAAAAACTTTAGGCTCATTTATCTTCTGAGACCCAGTTTGCCTATCTGGATCATTTTGGTTACTAAGAAGTTTTATAGTGTCTGTAGTACAACAAGGAGACTGTCCATGTTCAGGAGCTCTGTTTTGATGGTGTTGGGCAGTGGTTCTCAAACGTTTTATACCAAATACCACCTGAGAAACTATTGAGCTCTTAAAGTAACACCATTATCACCAACATTAATATACAGTGGTGTGAATAGGCCGAGCAGTCAGCTACAGACTTTGCACAGATGGCAGATTTATTCCCAATAAGATAATTTGCTCTGTCATCCTCCTCCTCTTCCTCACATTTATTTCAGATACTGCTATACTATATATACTATAATACAGATACTATAGATACTGCACCCAAACTTGCTCAGCTCCACTCACATCACATCACATACCCTGGTACAGTGTACAGAAGAACAGTATTGCTGATTTTCCACTGGAGGAGGCTTGCGTACCACTGGTTGGTACACATACCACAGTTTGAGAACCATGGGTATAGGGTGTAGGCTCAAATGCTGATGCCTCTAGTGCAATATTTGCAGAGTGTGATTTGATGGGTCATTGCTTTTCTTAATTTCTACTGCAGGCAACAGATCTACAATGCAGTTCAGCAACGCAAAAAGCATTTAAACTGAATGAGCAACGTTACAGATGAAGCCTCCAGCATGTATGCATGAGTGCAGTGTAATGGACCACAGGCATTAAGGGGTTCACCTTCTGCCTGTTCCCACAATAGTGTTGGAGAACAAGTTATTTTCTGGATCATTCACTGGGTCTCTGTTGGTGAAGCTGTTTGAACAGTTGGCTCCTTTTACTCGTTCTCTTGTTATAGTTGTAGTTAGTTTTCCCTTTCGTCATCTATTTACATGTTTCAGTGAACACGGTAACAATGTGTAACTGCACCTTAGGCCTTAGGCCTTTCACCTGAAAGCTTCAGACAGAAAGCCGCAGTGAAATGAGGCAGCTCTTTGCTTGTGAGCTTGGTCAGTGAGGGTTCTTGTTCCTGGACTAGCTCAGTCTGTTGCTGAACAAAAGCCTGGGTCTGTGTCGTGTTGCCACTGGGTGTATACCACTTTTTGTGTATTTGTGTGTGTGTGTCCAACTGTGGGAAAGAGGGAGTTAAGTTTTTTTCAAGTTACACTTTTATTGAATATAGGAGTTTTACAGTTATTGTAATTTTTGCCTGAATAAGAATACTACTCACAAATATCACAGCACCAACTGTACTGATGTACTGACACACTACACTGTACAACTACTCAGTTATTCGTCTTTGTATATTTGACTTTTCGGAAGAAGAAATGTGATCCGCTAACCCTTAATGTGACATAAATGCTCTACTGAGCATAGGCAAATGTCACCATGTGACTAAGATGTGAGGAAGTGCTGCAAATGTTTTTTTAGCACTTGGTTCATTATACTTTTAAAACAAAAATGTGTAATTAACATCTAAAAATATATATATATATATATATATATATATATACATACATACATAAATACACACTGTCAAAGAAACTGAAGGAACAATAGCTACTTGTTCTGGGTTGAACCCGCAAAGTAACCTTCAACATGTTTGGTCATAGTTTTCAACAAGAAAAATATTGCTTTCAGTCACAGTCAAAGCAAAGTATTCCTAAATCATACAGGCACTGATTTATGTGAGACTCAACGTATACAACGTGTACCTTTTCTTTTAGACTTTCAGTCGCCCTGTTTGTCACTTTGGCCCATATTTTTACTCCCTCAGATTTCAGCGAGATACTGCAAGTCACCCAGTGACGTCACTGTCATTCAGTGTGATGTGTTTGTTAAAGGTCACCTTAAAGTGAACACGTATGTACGTTTTGGAAATTCTCTGGAAAGTTCATAATGGTGTTCCTTCCTCCCTCGACCATTCAGTTTGCCATATCAATGGCAGTAGAAAGGTCAGAGTTGTCGAGCTTGTTTTTGGTTGTGTATGACCAACCAGTCCAGCTTTGTCTGCAAATAAACACTGTGGGATTTTCTCACACTGTGAGTCATTCGATCCACAACTTAAATGATCACAGTAAAGGCGAACTTGGTGCCTGGTAATGTGAGTGAGGCACTGCTGAACAATGTCAACAGGAAATATGTCGTTTGGCTTGGATATCAGGACACCTGGTACACAGTACAGTCACTGTTTTGTGTCAGTGTCATGTAAGTATCATGTGTGTTAGACTGTGAGTTATCACAACAGCAGTGCAATAGCTTTACGCTAATGTGATTTATCACAGATGGTCACAGGCAAAACCTGCAGTTCAGAAATAAAACAAAAACTTTGGGCTGCACCAATGAAATACTGTGGTATGGACAAAACTATACAGAGGAAGACAAGATATGAGGAAGACAATTGCACACTTCGTCACCTCAAATTAATACTTAATACAGAGAGAAACGATGGCCACTGCACCAGTGGCTAAACAGGTGTTGTGTTCCTTTAAGATAATTTCACTCTCACTAACTCATTGCACATACATTTACATACTAACTTAGTGGTTAACTTAGCAATGGTGGCTACATGCTCTCCCTCTCAGTCTCATGTGGGTGAAGCCAAACACAACTGTACATAAATGCCGACCACGGTGTTAAGCAACTTAAATGTATCGCGGTGAAAATTCCTTTACCATGACACAAACCTACTCAACACAAAAAAATGTAAGTTTAACATCTGCTGTCATATTGACATTTTGAGGCGAGGTAGCAGCCAAATGCACAGTAATTATTTTTTGGTTATCCCTTATCATATATCATATAATATGGAGGTACATATGTCCATCTGTCTGTCGCAGCATGGCTTCCATTTTCACATGCAGCGTGATAGCGTGGTCATGCACTTTGGTGTCCTGTTGCAGGTAAAGAAATGATGAGTTACTCCTCATCCACCTTATCTGGTATATTTCAGGAAGGACCTGTTAATGACAGAATGGTTACCACAATGGTATTCCTTTTATTGATTTATTATTGTTTGGTCAGGCGGATCCCACTAAACTCCTGTGTGCTGCATAGTGGATGATGGTGACGTGAAACTGTCCCAGTTTCAGTGGGTTGCTTGTTTGTTTTTCCTCTGTCCTAACGACACGCTGCTGCTGATAACACCACAGATGAGAGGCGGGACTTCCTGAAATGTACAGACTCTGCTTCTTGTGGGAAAACAGACCGAGGTGAAAGTGAGCCTGTGATAGCAGGAGATTTACTGAACTTTAAAACAGAGCAGCAGTGTAAGAGCAGTGTGTTTGAGTCTCCAGCTGCCAGGCCTTGGTCCTTATTGATGGCTCATGCAGCTCCTTATGATAAGCTTTGTGACCAAGCAGTGACAAGTGTGTCTGCAGAACTCATCACCATTCTCATATCTGTTGACACTGAAGGCCTACTTTGTCAGTACATGTGTGATTGGTTCACTTTTAATAGCAGCAAGTATATAATCTAGAATGAGGGGCACATTGCAATAATCAGTAAAATGATCAGAAATAACACTTGGTAGATTGCTGCTGTTCTTGATCTTTTGTTTTGTGTCATTCCAGATTATCCACTTTCAATTTCTCACCTGTTTGATGCTATTCAGTAATTCTGTTTAACCCTCTTATGACCATCATGATAATCAGGCCGGCTGGATTTATTTTGATTTTAAAGCTGTAGTATTGTCAAAAAATGTTCAATGAGTGAGTGCTTCTGCCTCTTTTTCCAAGATTCACTCTGAATGTCTGGCAGTTATTCAACCATTTAGGAATTACAGTACTGATAAGCTGATGTCACAAACGTATGATGCGCTTGTGAATCTTGTCAGTTATTTGGAGAGCTGTTCTGCGGAAATCCTGAGGGCTACCGTAATGACAAGTATTTGGGCACAAAGCTCTATTTCTTTATAGTCCTTTAGCTGAGGTCAAGTTAAAAGTTAGGGTAACAGTTATATTTGGCCTTTACTGGCATTTTAGTAGGAAGTGGTTTTATGAAAAATATTCAGCATCTGAAGTGAGGTTTTTTTTTATATGCCCATCAGCCACTGATTCCTTGTGAGAAGTCACCAATTGAGATATCACCTGACACCTTGAAAACATCTTGAAGCCCCTTGTCTCGGTGGATTAGACATTGTGTCCATTGAAGCAGATGTTTCCCTACAGCCACTAAGTGTAATGGTTGTCAAGGTCTCAGTGTGTTTTAATTTTTTTTGCTTCACTGCACGGCCTCATCCTTTCAGCATTACAACATCTCTCTTCCTTTTGGATCATCACTGAGTATGCCATACACCACATGCAGAGTTTCACAGGCTAGTGCTGATGCCAGTTTTGGGGAGTGAACATTCTCTAGTACTTATTTTCTAATTCTGAATTTGGCAATGACATATCATTATTAAAGCCTTTTTTTCCACATATGGATGTAATTGAGACTCTATTATGCTCCATTTGTAAAAACATTATACAATTATTACGAAATAAACACACATTTTAAATTGATTAAATATGACTTTTTGTTTTATGTCCTAATGCAGTCAAAATTGATATGCAATGTCTGTCAGAAAAAAATGCAACAAGATATTGTCACCAAATTGTTTAGTCCTGCATCTCACTGTGTTTGAGCTGTCGGTAAGATCATCTGAGAAATGAACAATAATTTGTGGTTTCTCTGCACTCACTGTTGGAAGAAACACACACCTAAGGCTAACCCCCTCTCTCTCACAGTCAGTAACACCATCACTACCCTGCAGTCTCCCATCATTCTTCATGACAGCTGTAATCAGCTAAAACCCTCTGAGCGGGATGATTGATTGGAGGAAGCACCTCCTCAATTCACTGATTTTTGTTGCGTGGCAGGAAGTGGAGTTGACATATGTATTTTTTACACTGTCACACCTGACTCTACATTAAGTGATTGAACATATCCATGTATATTAATGTTCATCCAGTGCACATAAAATTAGTAATATATGAATCCTCCTTCAGCCAGTCTGTACAGTCTCTCAGTCATGTCTGTTTAGTCATTTATCAACTCACACATGAGCAGACACAGCTCATACGCACATTCAATCATCTTCATGTCTTGATAGCCATCAATAAATAAAGTATGAAAACAATTTCAATTGAAGAGTTTAATTATTTTTTCTGTACATTCATTTATTATGTCACATGTCGACTGTGGCAGGTCAAAGGATTTATTTCCTTAATTTCAGGTTTTCAGGAGTAAATCTTCCCACAATATTTTCACTTCACTTGGCTTTGATTTGTACTATAAATATTTCCTGGGAATTCTTTTATCCTATTATTGTGTATTTCATAGCCATCATTACTGATACTGATCATTGTTCTACCAAACACACATTAGTTAACTGCTCATACTGTTGGCGACTGAAAAGTATTGTTGAAATGAAATGCATGTCTTACGGCTGTTGACAGAAGGGGAGTGTTAGTATCACTAAATTTAAATAACCAGCTAAGACACTTTCCCAGACGTCCACTTCATGTCAAGCTGAAATAGTTTTTATTGTGAAGTAAATCATTAAGGATCATTTTTTGCTTCACATATTTGGGATTTGAGCCAGAAAAACACCCTCCCACCTTCAGGAAAATCACCATCAGCAAACAGCAGTTAATTCAGTTCAAGTCTCAGTGGAGCTCTGCAGTCTGTGATGGTGTCAGTTTGTGTGTGTGTGTGTGTCACCAGTGTTATAAAGCAGCTCTGAGGGCTTTAAAGTACTGCTCTGTACTGATCCGACCTGAGACACACACAGAGCTGCAGTCGTCTGGCGGCTGACCCAACCCTTCTCAGTGTGTTTAACTGTTGTGTAACAGAGCACAATTAAGGCCAAGTTTGACACCCTAATGCAGTACAATGAAATGCAGTCCCTTTTTATCATGAAGCAAAAACCCCGCTCACATTACACAAGAGAATAACAAATGTTAAATCAAATCTTTAAAGGGATGGATAGAAACTTTTTGTTACTATCATTACTCTGTATGACAAAAGTTTAAGTTACCATCATGGACAGTAAATTTGGTTAGGGGAAAAAATGGATACAGTGAATATTTCGTGTTGTGATATTATATCGCTTTTGAGACACCAGGTATCCATTTTCTTTAGCATATAATGCTTCTTTTTTTTTACTGATGTTGCAAATAAACATAAATCAATTGACGTTTCAGTCAGGTGCTGTTGTGTCAGTATATCGCAATATATGATTTCGCAGATACTCGTGATAATGTATCATGACTTACAGTATATGCTGCATTGTGGTGTCTCTGACGATTCCCACCCCTAGTATTTGTCAACATTTGGCCCGGTGTAACATACAAGTGTATCCTTAATAGCATCATATATCATATCACTAAATAACAGCTGCATTTGTAGTGGGAGTGATGTGAAGATTTGTCAGCTTTTCCAGAAATCGACTTGTGAGGAAGATCAGAAGGTTTAACTCAAACAGATTTTTTTCTCCACGTTAGAATCTTAATATAGATGGATACTGTAACTTCTATAGCGTTGGACTGATGAATTGGAAGCTTTAAAGACAAACACAGCTGCCAGTAGTAAAACAAATATCCTTGAAAGTGATTATGTGGGTTAATCCAGTGTAAATTGCGACTATGCCCTGTATCGCTTCTTTGATGAGAAACAAAGATGAGAAGTGTCTGTGTAGGGCAAGGGGCACTTTGTTCCCCTCTTCATGGAGCTTTTCTTAATCTCTCTGAGAGCTGCAATTGTGTGTGTGTGTGCGTGCGCGTGTGTGTATGTGTGTGTAAAAATGCATGTTGGTTATTATGTCAGCAAAGGCTGTTTGTTGTGCAGGCATTACAGGAGAGCAGGTCAAGCTGTGAGTTATGTGGCAGCTGTGGGAGAGTCAGCATCACTGAGTGCTCTCTCTCTCCCCCCCTCTCCCTCTCCCTCTCTCTCTCACTGTCTCTCTCTGTTTATGTAAGAATGTGTGAGTGAATAAGAGTCGGTGTGTGCATGTGCGAGTGTGTGTACAGGGCCTCAATTATCTTCTGTACCACAGTGTCATGTCAGTCAGTCAGACAGAGAGTGTGTGAATAGGCAGAGGCTGCTGCGTTTCGCTGCATCATCTTTGTCCTCATCAGCTCCACTGGCCATTTACACTTTTTCCTCTGCAGCGGCAACTCACCTACAGGACAGTATGTACCCAGATGAGAATGAGACGGTAAGGCAGCTTCTTTATCACACTCACAAAACTGCAGGAACCATCACATGCATCAGTCAGCAGCAGCCTCTCTTCACACAGCTGCATGTGCATTTTCTGCCAAGTCAGAGCAACCCCCTGTATAGTATGTTGTTCTGCTGTGTAAAAGTAAACCACTGCAGTGAGTGACTGATATCTGTAAATGTTTAACAGCTGATGCAGTTAGATTCAGTGTGCGTTTCACTCTTTGAATTAAGTGCTGTGTCTGATTTCAGTTGGGTATCCATACAGTATTATGCACCAATATCTAGCGTTAGCTAGATCAGTTTGTTGTGTCCTATACGATGCTTATATCACAACCTTGAATTTACACCTGATATTGATCTGTCCAGTCTGTCTTTATTATCTTTTCAACAACTTAGCTGTTTGTAGGGCTGCAACTCATGATTATTTTCATAATCAATCAATCAACCTGTTAATTATTTTGACTAATACGATTAGTACTTGTTTGTTTCCGTAACATGTCAGAACATGTTGTAAAAGGTTGATCAGTGTTTACCAAATCTGGAAGTGATGATGTTCTTGAATGTCTTGTTTTGTCCATGAATCGAAAATGATTCAGTTTTAATGATTTCTTTGTTATACCAGCAAATATTCACATTTAAGAAGCTGAAAAACGCTGATGCAGCTGTCATTGCTGTCTCACACTTACGCACAATAATTCTGTTGACTTTAAATGGATCAGAGTCAAGTGTTGCCAAACTGCATTGTGGGTCTCCTTCACTTGGCTCATGTTGCATGCTTAAGAATCTGAGAAATGCTCAACTTTCCAAGCAGCAGCATGAGTGTTGACCAATCAAATCACATAGTGCACATATTCCAACACAGGTGCTTGCACATACGTGCGTTAGCTCAAATACTGCACTGCCAAAACAGAGCTCTCAAACAGGATTTTTCTCCCCACTGTTGATGTTGTCGTACAGGGTGTGCCCAACAATGGTGAACACAGCAAACATCACTTTGGCAACAATAGCAACTCTTGCTATGTAGTTAGCCATGACAGCCCTGCTTTGATAACTACCTGCAGCACCAAGTGTCAGGCCTGCCCACCATCCCTGACATGGCAGACATCTCTCTTTACAGCATGGTGCCTGTGTTAAGTGAAGCATATATGCTTTATTTAAGGTTTATGAACATTATCAGACTTCACATTTTTATTTTCCTAATGTCCAATAGAGTGCTGGCCAGTATCAGAGCAGTGCAGAGTGTTTTATTGGCTCATCCATACAGATATCATGATGCCAATGCAAGTGGAGGGTTTTGAGCACTGAAGTTGCCCACAGAAGCTTCCAGTCAAACACGCACTCACAGCTTATGTGACTGTTTCTCTCTCATGTCTGTATCTCTGCGTCTCTCTCTCTCTCTCACACACACAGATCAGCTGATCTTGCAGCTTTTGTTTACCTGCTCAGGGCAGACATGTGTTTATTATCTATTTGTTCAGCTTGAGCGCTCTAAGAGATCCATAACATTGATCACTGAAAGCCTCCTCAGCTACTTTTTCCTTGAATCAATAAAATTGTTCAGCAGAAGAGACCGACGGAAGGTTCAGTTGTGTCATCCTGAAATGTTTGAATTGATGATGGCATGCGACAGGATAGCTAAGAGGATGCGCTAAGCACTGGCCATGCTTCATTATATAAGCTCCGGCCACAAAGCATTTGTTTGGACAGCTGGCTGGTGAGACGAGCTCAGGGAAGCAGAGAATAATGGGATGGAGGACGAGGACAGGGTGGAGTTGCAGACACAGACCGAATAAAACAGTGACTGTATACACTGTTGGGACAGGGCGTTATTGCTTTTCAATATTATTGTGATATTTTGAGACTGTTTGATATACAGTACAAGATATACAGTACTTGATATAAAGCTGGACACAGGCTGTTTGAGCTCATAAAACATTTCCTTTTTCGAGGTCTCTTACTTTGCAAATACTTAGATGTATTATCTACCCTAAAAAAATAGTATAGAAATTTCTGTTATAGATATTCTAGCTGTTTATTATCTGTATTACATACTTAATTTGACATGATATCAAGTATATTTCCTTGGCTTTTTAATGGTTTCATTTGTAAGAAACAACAAAATTGCCTATACATTTAGTCAAATTTTGCTGTGACATTAATAATTAGGGTTTAAAATTGAGGAAGGTAGATAAAACCATAAAAATTCCTACAAGAAACAATAAACAATACATGTGTTTAATAAATCTGCCGTTAGAGTTAATCGTAAATGAGAAGATGAGTTCTTTTATCTCGGCTTCTCAAAGGCTGCTCTTTCACTGAGATCAGCTCTTTCCAAACCAGTATATCTGAGCAGCCACTAAATGACAGAGAGCCATTTCCACCATATAATCTCCCTGTCCAATATAAATAAAGGTTTGCTTGTGGCCCTGCCCATGTGTACTTATGTGTGTCTAGCTGATGACAGCGCCCACTATAATTTCTCACTTTCCAGAAGACAGCACTGTTTTGTGTCCACTTTGCCCTCAAGTTACGTTCAGAGTCAAAGATGATACATTTGGAAAAACAGGAACAAGAGTTTTCTTTTTCTTACTGTACTTATTAACTTGTCCAGTCTTGATCTGATTATTGTTTCCTTTCATGAAAGCAAAGCTCTCTCACAGTTTTCTATTTTAGTCATGTAATCATTCAGAAAATGAATTTGATCTTTTAGATATAGGAAAATTAGCAGTTGACATTTTCACTGCTGTTTAAGCTGCAGTACTCGGTGAACAGGGACATTTACTTTCCTCTTTGTACGTTACACTTGATGTTTATTCATTGATGCAGTTTTTTGTTTTTGTGGATACAGCCATTTTTCTGACTCTGGCGCAGAAAGATTGTTTATTTTGTCAACATATCTCCAGAGCATTGTTTTTACATATTGTCTTGCATTTTGTGACGATTGTGGCATTGTTCTAGGTTATGATGTACTAAAGATGAAACGGGCTCTAAGATTTCTTCATTGCTCAAGGCCTTCTATTTTTGTTTAATCATAAATTACTTAACTGAGACATGTTTAGGCCAAGTAGTTGCCAAATTGTTTCAAACCTGCAAGTTCAAACCCTGATGCACCTGTGGCGAATGTCTGCCTGCTGCTTGAATCCTGAACAATTTGCAAAGATTT